>NW_027311886.1:3365000-3497500 GCF_040954645.1 Diabrotica undecimpunctata
TGGGTAGGAGTCGAGAGGTGAAGAGTGTATGTGTGTGTGTGTGTGTGCGTGTGTGTGTGAGTGTGTGTGTGTGCGTGTGTGAGTGTGTGTGTATGTATGTATGTCCGTTCGGCCTGCAGAGATAAGAATACAGCCGAGGCAAGAAGGCCCTGCCTGTAGTAAGGTGCGAGTAATAGGTAGGAGTCGAGAGGTGAAGAGTGTAGGTGTGTGTGTGTGAGTGTGTATGTGTGTCTGTATGGCTCGCAAAGATAAGAACACGGCCGTGGCAAAAAGGCCCTGCCTGTCGAAAGAGGCGACTAATGGGTAGGAGTAGAGAGGTGAAGAGTTTATGTGTGTGTCTCTGTGTGCATGTGTGTGTGCGTGTGTGAGTGTGTGTATGTATGTGTGTCCGTTCGGCTTGCAGAGATAAGAACACAGCCGAGGCAAGAAGGCCCTGCCTGTCGTAAGGGGCGAGTAATAGGTAAGAGTCGAGAGGTGAAGAGTTTAGGTGTGTGTGTGTGTGAGTGTGTGTGTGTGTGTGTCTGTATGGCTCGCAGAGATAAAAACACGGCCGTGGCAAAAAGGCCCTGCCTGTCGTAAGAGACGACTAATGGGTAGGAGTCGAGAGGTGAAGAGTGTATGTGTGTGTGTGTGCGTGTGTGCGTGTGTGAGTGTGTGTGTGTGTCCGTTCGACTCGCAGAGATAAGAATACGGCCGTGGCAAGAAGGCCCTGCCTGTCGTAGGAGGCGACTAATGGGTAGGAGTCGAAAGGTGAAGAGTGTATGTGTGTGTGTGTATGTATGTGTGTCCGTTCGGCCTGCAGAGATAAGAATACAGCCGAGGCAAGAAGGCCCTGCCTGTCGTAAGGGGCGAGTAATAGGTAGGAGTCGAGAGGTGAAGAGTGTATGTGTGTGTGTGTGCGTGTGTGCGTGTGTGCGTGTGTGTGCTTGTGTAAGTGTGTGTGTGTCCGGTCGTCTCGCAAAGATAAGAACACGGCCGTGGCAAAAAAGGCCCTGCCTGTCGAAAGAGGCAACTAATGGGTAGGAGTCGAGAGGTGAAGAGTGTATGTGTGTGTGTGCGTGCGTGCGTGTGTGTGGTGTGTGAGTGTGTGTGTGTATCTGTGTGTGTGAGTGTGTGTGTGTCCAGTAGGCTCGCAGAGATAAGAACACGGCCGTGGCAAGAAGGCCCTGCCTGTCCTAAGAGGCGACTAATGGGTAGGAGTCGAGTGGTGAAGAGTGTATATGTGTGTGTGTGCGTGTGTCCGTGTGTGTGCGTGTGTGAGTGTGTGTGTATGTTTGTGTGTCCGTTTGGCTTGCAGAGATAAGAATACGGCCGAGGCAAGAAGGCCCTGCCTCTTGTAAGGGGCGACTAATAGGTAGGAGTCGAGAGGTGAAGAGTGTATGTGTGTGTGCGTGTGTGTGTGTGAGTGTGCGTGTGTGAGTATGTGTGTGTGTCCGTTTGGCTTGCAGAGATAAGAATACGGCCGAGGCAAGAAGGCCCTGCCTCTTGTAAGGGGCGACTAATAGGTAGGAGTCGAGTGGTGAAGAGTGTATATGTGTGTGTGTGCGTGTGTGCGTGTGTGTGCGTGTGTGAGTGTGTGAGTGTGTGTGTATGTTTGTGTGTCCGTTTGGCTTGCAGAGATAAGAATACTGCCAAGGCAAGAAGACCCTGCCTTTTGCAAGGGGCGACTAATAGGTAGGAGACGAGAGGTGAAGAGTGTATGTGTGTATGCGTGTGTGCGTCTGTGTGTGCGTGTGTGAGTATGTGTGTGTGTCCGTTTGGCTTGCAGAGATAAGAATACGGCCGAGGCAAGAAGGCCCTGCCTCTTGTAAGGGGCGACTAATATGTAGGAGTCGAGAGGTGAAGAGTGTATGTGTGTGTGCGTGTGTGTGTGTGAGTGTATGTGTGTGTGCGTGTGTGTTCGTGTGTGTGTGTGTGTGAGTGTGTGTGTGTGTATGTTTGTGTGTGTGTCCCTTCGGCTCGCATAGATAAGAAAACAGCGGTGGCAAGAAGGACATGCCTGTCGTAAGAGGTGACTAATGGGTAGGAGTCGAGAGGTGAAAAGTGTATGTGTGTGTGTGTGTGTCTATGAGTGTGTAAGTGTGTGCGTGTGTGCGTGCGTGTGTGTGTGTGAGTGTGTGTGTCCGGTTGGCTCGCAGAGATAAGAACACGGCCGTGGCAAGAAGGCCCTGCCTGTCGTAAGAGGCGACTAATGGGTAGGAGTCGAGAGGTGAAAAGTGTATGTGTGCGTGCGTGTGCGTGTGTGAGTGTGTGTGTATGTGTGTGTCCCTTCGGCTCGCAGAGATAAGAAAACAGCGGTGGCAAGAAGGCCATGCCTGTCGTAATGGGCGACTAATGGGTAGGAGTCGAGAGGTGAAGAATGTATGTGTGCGTGCGTTTGTGCGCGTGTGTGTGTGAGTGTGTGTGTGTATGTGTGTGTGTGTCCCTTCGTCTCGCAGAGATAAGAAAACAGCGGTGGCAAGAAGGCCATGCTTGTCGTAAGAGGCGACTAATGGGTAGGAGTCGAGAGGTGAAGAGTGTAATTGTGTGTGTGTGTGCGCGTGTGTGTGTGCGTGTGTGCGTGCTTGTGTGTGTGATTGTGTGTGTCCGTTCAGCTTGCAGAGATAAGAATACGGCCGGGGCAAGAAGGCCCTGCCTGTCGTAAGTGGCGACTACTGGGTAGGAGTCGAAAGGTGAAGAGTGTATGTGTGTGTGTGTGTGTGTGCGTGTGTGTTTGCGTGTGTGAGTGTGTGTGTGTATGTGTGTGTGTCCGTTAGGCTTGCAGAGATAAGAATACGGCCAAGGCAAGAAGGCCCTGCCTCTTGTAAGGGGCGACTAATGTGTAGGAATCGAGAGGTGAAGAGTGTATGTGTGTGTGTGTGTGCGTGTGTGTTTGCGTGTGTGAGTGTGTGTGTGTGTGTGTGTATGTGTGTGTGTCCGCTAGGCTTGCAGAGATAAGAATACGGCCGAGGCAAGAAGGCCCTGCCTCTTGTAAGGGGCGACTAATAGGTAGGAGTCGAGGGGTGAAGAGTGTATGTGTGTGTGCGTGTGTGTGTGCGTGTGTGAGTATGTGTGTGTGTCCGTTCGGCTTGCAGAGATAAGAACACGGCCGAGGAAAGAAGGCCCTGCCTGACGTAAGAGGCGACTAATGGGTAGGAGTCGAGAGGTGAAGAGTGTATGTGTGTGTGTGTGTGCGTGTGTGTTTGCGTGTGTGAGTGTGTGTGTGTATGTGTGTGTGTCCGTTAGGCTTGCAGAGATAAGAATACGGCCAAGGCAAGAAGGCCCTGCCTCTTGTAAGGGGCGACTAATAGGTAGGAATCGAGAGGTGAAGAGTGTATGTGTGTGTGCGTGTGTGCGTGACTGTGTGTGTGTGTAAGTGTATTAGTGTGTGCGTGTGTGCGTGCGTGTGTGTGTGTCTGTGAGTGTGTGTGTGTGTATGTGTGTCCCTTTGGCTCGCAGAGAAAAGAAAACAGCGGTGGCAAGAATGCCATGCCTGTCGTAAGAGGTGACTAATGGGTAGGAGTCGAGAGGTGAAGAGTGTATGTGTGTGCGTGTGTGTGTGTTCGTGCGTTTGTAAGTGTGTGTGTATGTATGTAAGTGTCCGTTCGGCTCGCAGAGATTAGAATACGGTCGAGGCAAGAGGGACATGCCTCTCGTAAAAGGCGACTAATGGGTAGGAGTCGAGAGGTGAAGAGTGTATGTGTGTGTGCGTGTGTGTGTGTTTGTGCGAATGTGAGTGTGTGTGTATGGGTGTGTGTGTCCGCTCGGCTCGCAGAGATAAAAATACGGCCGTGGCAAGAATGCCCTGCCTGTCTTAAGAGGCGACTAATGGATAGGAGTCGAGAGGTGGAAAGTGTGTGCGTGTGCGTGTGTGCGTGTGTGTGTGCTTGTGTGTGTGTCCGTTCGGCTCGCAGAGATAAGAACACGGCCGTGGCAAAAAGTCAATGAATGTCGTAAGAGGCGACTAATGGGTAGGAGTCGAGAGGTGAAGCGTGTATGTGTGTGTGTGTGTGTGCGAGTGTGTGTGTGTGTGTCCGTTCGGCTCGCAGAGATAAGAATACAGCCGTGGCAAGAAGGCCCTGCCTGTCGTTTAGAAGAGTTTAGGTGTGTGTGTGGTTGTGAGTGTGTGTGTGTGTGTGTGTATGGCTCGCAGAGGTAAAAACACGGCCGTGGCAAAAAGGCCCTGCCTGTCGTAAGAGACCACTAATGGGTAGGAGTCGAGAGGTGAAAAGTGTATGTGTGTGTGTGTGTGTGTGTGCGTGTGTGGGTGTGTGAGTGTGTGTGTGTCTGTCCGTTCGGCTCGCAGGGATAGGAATACGTCTGTGGCAAGAAGGCCCTGCCTGTCTTAAAAGGCGACTAATGGATAGGAGTCGAGAGGTGGAGAGTGTGTGCGTGTATGCCTGTGTGCGTGTGTTTGTGTGTGCGTGTGTGTGTGTCCGTTCGGCTTGCAGAGATAAGAACACCGCCTTGGCAAGAAGGCCCTGCTTGTCGTAAGAGGCGACTAATGGGTAGGAGTCGAGAGGTGAAGAGTGTATGTGTGTGTGAGTGTGCGTGTGTGCGTGTGTGTGCGTGTGTGAGTGTGTGTGTGTATTTGTGTGTGTGAGTGTGTGTGTCCAGTCGGCTCGCAGAGATAAGAACACGTCCGTGCCAAGAAGGCCCTGCCTGTCGTAAGCGGTGACTAATGGGTAGAAGTCGAGAGGTGAAGAGTGTATGTGTGTGTGTGCGTGTGTGCGTGTGTGTGCTTGTGTGAGAGTGTGTGTGTCCGGTCGTCTCGCAGAGATAAGAACACGTCCGTGCCAAGAAGGCCCTGCCTGTCGTAAGCGGTGACTAATGGGTAGAAGTCGAGAGGTGAAGAGTGTATGTGTATGTGTGTGCGTGTGTGCGTGTGTGTGCTTGTGTGAGAGTGTGTGTGTCCGGTCGTCTCCCAGAGATAAGAACACGTCCGTGCCAAGAAGGCCCTGCCTGTCGTAAGCGGTGACTAATGGGTAGAAGTCGAGAGGTGAAGAGTGTATGTGTATGTGTGTGCGTGTGTGCGTGTGTGTGCGTGTGTGAGTGTGTGTGTGTATTTGTGTGTGTGAGTGTGTGTGTCCAGTCGGCTCGCAGAGATAAGAACACGTCCGTGCCAAGAAGGCCCTGCCTGTCGTAAGCGGTGACTAATGGGTAGAAGTCGAGAGGTGAAGAGTGTATGTGTATGTGTGTGCGTGTGTGCGTGTGTGTGCGTGTGTGAGTGTGTGTGTGTATTTGTGTGTGTGAGTGTGTGTGTCCAGTCGGCTCGCAGAGATAAGAACACGTCCGTGCCAAGAAAGCCCTGCCTGTCGTAAGCGGTGACTAATGGGTAGAAGTCGAGAGGTGAAGAGTGTATGTGTGTGTGTGTGTGCGTCTGCGTGTGTGCGTGTGTGTGCTTGTGTGAGTGTGTGTGTGTGTCCGGTCGGCTCGCAGAGATAAGAACACGGCCGTGGCAAGAGGGCCCTGCCTGTCGTAAGAGGCGTGTGCGTGTGTGTGCGTGTGTAAGTGTGTGTGTATGTGTGTGTGTCTGTTTGGCTTGCAGAGATAAGAATACAGCCAAGGCAAGAAGGCCCTGCCTCTTGTATGGGGCGACTAATAGGTAGGAGTCGAGAGGTGAATAGTGTATGTATGTGTGCGTGTGTAGGTGTGTGTGTGTGTTTGTGCGTGTGTAAGTGTGTGTGTATGTATGTGTGTGTCCATTCGGCTCGCAGAGATTAGAATACGGCCGAGGCAAGAAGGCCATGCCTGTCGTAAGAGGCGTGTGCGTGTGTGTGCGTGTGTAAGTGTGTGTGTATGTGTGTGTGTCTGTTTGGCTTGCAGAGATAAGAATACAGCCAAGGCAAGAAGGCCCTGCCTCTTGTATGGGGCGACTAATAGGTAGGAGTCGAGAGGTGAATAGTGTATGTATGTGTGCGTGTGTAGGTGTGTGTGTGTGTTTGTGCGTGTGTAAGTGTGTGTGTATGTATGTGTGTGTCCATTCGGCTCGCAGAGATTAGAATACGGCCGAGGCAAGAAGGCCATGCCTGTCGTAAGAGGCGACTAATGGGTAGGAGTCGAGAGGTGAAGAGTGTATTGGTGTGTGTGTGTGTGCGTGTGTGTGCGTGTGTGCGTGCGTGTGTGTGTGAGTGTGTGTGTGTCCGTTCGGCTTGCAGAGATAAGAACACGTCCGTGCCAAGAAAGCCCTGCCTGTCGTAAGCGGTGACTAATGGGTAGAAGTCGAGAGGTGAAGAGTGTATGTGTGTGTGTGCGTCTGCGTGTGTGTGCGTGTGTGAGTGTGTGTGTGTATTTGTGTGTGTGAGTGTGTGTGTGTCCAGTAGGCTCGCAGAGATAAGAACACGGCAGTGGCAAGAAGGCCCTGCCTGTCGTAAGAGGCGACTAATGGGTAGGAGTCGAGAGGTGAAGAGTGTAATTGTGTGATTGTGTGCGCGTGTGTGTGTGCGTGTGTGCGTGCTTGTGTGTGTGAGTGTGTGTGTCCGTTCAGCTTGCAGAGATAAGCTTACGGCCGAGGCAAGAAGGCCCTGCCTGTCGTAAGAGGCGACTTATGGGTAGGAGTCGAGTGGTGAAGAGTGTATATGTGTGTGTGTGCGTGTGTGCGTGTGTGTGCGTGTGTGAGTGTGTGTGTATGTTTGTGTGTCCGTTTGGATTGCAGAGATAAGAATACGGCCAAGGCAAGAAGACCCTGCCTTTTGTAAGGGGCGACTAATAGGTAGGAGACGAGAGGTGAAGAGTGTATGTGTGTGTGCGTGTGTGTGTGTGAGTGTATGTGTGTGTGCGTGTGTGTTCGTGTGTGTGTGTGTGTGTGTGTGAGTGTGTGTGTGTGTATGTTTGTGTGTGTGTCCCTTCGGCTCGCAGAGATAAGAAAACAGCGGTGGCAAGAAGGACATGCCTGTCGTAAGGGGCGACTAATGGGTAGGAGTCGAGAGGTGAAGAGTGTATGTGTGCGTGCGTGTGTGCGTGTGTGTGTGAGTGTGTGTGTATGTGTATGTGTGTCCCTTCGGCTCGCAGAGATAAGAAATCAGCGGTTTCAAGAAGGCCATGCCTGTCGTAAGAGGTGACTAATGGGTAGGAGTCGAGAGGTGAAAAGTGTATGTGTGTGTGTGTGTGAGTGTGTGTGTATGTGTGTGTCCCTTCGGCTCACAGAGATAAGAAAACAGCGGTGGCAAGAAGGCCATGCCTGTCGTAATGGGCGACTAATGGGTAGGAGTCGAGAGGTGAAGAATGTATGTGTGCGTGCGTGTGTGTGTGAGTGTGTGTGTATGTGTGTGTCCCTTCGGCTCGCAGAGATAAGAAAACAGCGGTGGCAAGAAGGCCATGCTTGTCGTAAGAGGCGACTAATGGGTAGGAGTCGAGAGGTGAAGAGTGTAATTGTGTGTGTGTGTGCGCGTGTGTGTGTGCGTGTGTGCGTGCTTGTGTGTGTGAGTGTGTGTGTATGTGTGTGTGTGTGTCACTTCGGCTCACAGAGATAAGAATACGGCCGAGGAAAGAAGGCCCTTCCTGACGTAAGAGGCGACTAATGGGTAGGAGTCGAGAGGTGAAGAGTGTATGTGTGTGTGTGTGTGTGCGTGTGTGTTTGCGTGTGTGAGTGTGTGTGTGTGTGTATGTGTGTGTCAGTTAGGCTTGCAGAGATAAGAATACGGCCGAGGCAAGAAGGCCCTGCCTCTTGTAAGGGGCGACTAATAGGTAGGAGTCGAGGGGTGAAGAGTGTATGTGTGTGTGCGTGTGTGTGTGCGTGTGTGAGTATGTGTGTGTGTCCGTTCGGCTTGCAGAGATAAGAACACGGCCGAGGAAAGAAGGCCCTGCCTGACGTAAGAGGCGACTAATGGGTAGGAGTCGAGAGGTGAAGAGTGTATATGTGTGTGTGTATGTGTGTGCGTGTGTGTTTGCGTGTGTGAGTGTGTGTGTGTGTATGTGTGTGTGTCCGTTAGGCTTGCAGAGATAAAAATACGGCCAAGGCCAGAAGGCCCTGCCTCTTGTAAGGGGCGACTAATAGGTAGGAATCGAGAGGTGAAGAGTGTATGTGTGTGTGCGTGTGTGCGTGTGTGTGTGTGAGTGTATGTGTGTGTGCGTGTGTGCGTGCGTGTGTGTGTGTCTGTGAGTGTGTGTGTGTATGTGTGTCCCTTCGGCTCGCAGAGAAAAGAAAACAGCGGTGGCAAGAATGCCTTGCCTGTCGTAAGAGGTGACTAATGGGTAGGAGTCGAGAGGTGAAGAGTGTATGTGTGTGTGCGTGTGTGTGTGTTTGTGCGTATGTGAGTGTGTGTGTATATGTATGTGTGTCCGTTCGGCTTGCAGAGATAAGAATACGGCCGTGACAAGAAGGCCATGCTTGTTGTAATTAGCGGCTAATGGGTAGGAGTCGAGAGGTGAAGAGTGTATGTGTGTGTGCGTGTGTGCGTGTGTGTGTGTGTGAGTGTATGTGTGTGTGCGTGTGTGCGTGCGTGTGTGTGTCTGTGAGTGTGTGTGTGTGTATGTGTGTCCCTTCGGCTCGCAGAGAAAAGAAAACAGCGGTGGCAAGAATGCCATGCCTGTCGTAAGAGGTGATTAATGGGTAGGAGTCGAGAGGTGAAGAGTGTATGTGTGTGTGCGTGTGTGTGTGTTTGTGCGTTTGTAAGTGTGTGTGTATGTATGTAAGTGTCCGTTCGGCTCGCAGAGATTAGAATACGGTCGAGGCAAGAAGGACATGCCTGTCGTAAAAGGCGACTAATGGGTAGGAGTCGAGAGGTGAAGAGTGTATGTGTGTGTGTTTGTGTGCGTGTGTGCGTGCGTGTGTGAGTGTGTGTGTGAGTGTGTGTGTGTCAGTGTGTGTGTGTCCGGTCGGCTCGCAGAGATATGAACACGGCCGTGGCAAAAAGGCTCTGCCTGTCGTAAGAGGAGAATAATGGGTAGGAGTCGAGAGGTGAAGAGTGTATGTGTGTGTGTGCGCGCGTGTGTGTGTGTGTGTATGTGTATGTGTGTGTGTGTGTGTGCGTGTCTCTTCTGCTCGCAGAGGTACGAATACGGCCGTGGCAAGAAGGCCATGCCTGCCGTAAGGAGCAACTAATGGGTAGGAATCGCGAGTTGAAAAGTGTACCTGTGTGTGAGTGTGTTTGTGTGTGCGTGTGTGAGTGTATGTGTGTGTGTGTCCGTTCGGCTTGCAGAGATAAGAATACAGCCGTGGCAAGAAGGCCCTGCCTGTCGTTTAGAAGAGTTTAGGTGTGTGTGTGTGTGGTTGTGAGTGTGTGTGTGTGGTTGTGAGTGTGTGTGTGTGTGTGTGTGTCTGTATGGCTCGCAGAGGTAAAAACACGGCCGTGGCAAAAAGGCCCTGCCTGTCGTAAGAGACGACTAATGGGTAGGCGTCGAGAGGTGAAGAGTGTATGTGTGTGTGTGTGTGCGTGTGTGCGTGTGTGAGTGTGTGTGTGTGTCCGTTGGCTCGCAGAGATAAGAATACGGCCGTGGCAAGAAGCCCTGCCTGTCGTAAGAGGCGACTAATGGGTAGGAGTCGAGAGGTGAAGAGTGTATGTGTGTGTCTGTGTGTGCGTGTGTGTGTGAGTGTGTGTGTGTGCGTGTGTGAGTGTGTGTGTATGTATGTGTGTCCGTTCGGCCTGCATAGGTAAGAATACAGCCGAGGCAAGAAGGCCCTGCCTGTCGTAAGGTGCGAGTAATAGGTAGGAGTCGAGAGGTGAAGAGTATAGGTGTGTGTGTGTGTGAATGTGTATGTGTGTCTGTATGGCTCGCAAAGATAAGAACACGGCCGTGGCAAAAAGGCTCTGCCTGTCGAAAGAGGCGTATAATGGGTAGGAGTGGAGAGGTGAAGAATTTATGTGTATGTGTGTGTGTGTGTGCATGTGTGTGTGCGTGTGTGAGTGTGGGTGTATGTATGTGTGTCCGTTCGGCTTGCAGAGATAAGAACACAGCCGAGGCAAGAAGTCCCTGCCTGTCGTAAGGGGCGAGTAATAGGTAAGAGTCGAGAGGTGAAGAGTTTAGGTGTGTGTGTGTGTGTGAGTGTGTGTGTGTGTCTGTATGGCTCGCAGAGATAAAAACACGGCCGTGGCAAAAAGGCCCTGCCTGTCTTAAGAGACGACTAATGGGTAGGAGTCGAGAGGTGAAGAGTGTATGTGTGTGTGTGCGTCTGTGCGTGTGTGAGTGTGTGTGTGTGTGTGTGTCGGTTCGGCTCGCAGAGATAAGAATACGGCCGTGGCAAGAAGGCCCTATCTGTCGTAGGAGGCGACTAATGGGTAGGAGTCGAAAGGTGAAGAGTGTATGTGTGTGTGTGTGCGTGTGTGTGTGTGTGTGAGGGTGTGTGTGTGTGTGCGTGTGTGAGTGTGTGTGTATGTATGTGTGTCCGTTCGGCCTGCAGAGATAAGAATACAGCCGAGGCAAGAAGGCCCTGCCTGTCGTAAGGGGCGAGTAATAGGTAGGAGTCGAGAGGTGAAGAGTGTATGTGTGTGTGTGCGTGTGTGCGTGTGTGTGGTGTGTGAGTGTGTGTGTGTATTTGTGTGTGTGAGTGTGTGTGTGTCCAGTAGGCTCGCAGAGATAAGAACACGGCCGTGGCAAGAAGGCCCTGCCTGTCGTCAGAGGCGACTAATGGGTAGGAGTCGAGTGCTGAAGAGTGTATATGTGTGTGTGTGTGCGTGTGTGCGTGTGTGTGCGTGTGTGAGTGTGTGTGTATGTTTGTGTGTGTGTGTGTCCGTTTGGATTGCAGAGATAAGAATACGGCCAAGGCAAGAAGACCCTGCCTTTTGTAAGGGGCGACTAATAGGTAGGAGACGAGAGGTGAAGAGTGTATGTGTGTATGCGTGTGTGCGTGTGTATGTGTGCGTGTGTGAGTATGTGTGTGTGTGTCCGTTTGGCTTGCAGAGATAAGAATACGGCCGAGGCAAGAAGACCCTGCCTGTCTTAAGAGGCGACTAATGGATAGGAGTCGAGAGGTGAAGAGTGTATGTGTGTGTGCGCGCGTGTGTGTGTGTGTGCCTGTGTGCGTGTGTTTGTCTGTGCGTGTGTGTGTGTGTGTCCGTTCGGCTCGCAGAGATAAGAATACGTCCGTGGCAAGAAGGCCCTGCCTGTCTTAAGAGGCGACTAATGGATAGGAATCGAGAGGTGGAGAGTGTGTGCGTGTGGGTGTGCGTGTGCGTGTGTGCGTGTGTGCCTGTGTGCGTGTGTTTGTGTGTGCGTGTGTGTGTGTGTCCGTTCGGCTTGCAGAGATAAGAACACGGCCGTGGCAAGAAGTCCCTGCCTGTCGTAAGAGGAGAATAATGGGTAGAAGTCGAGAGGTGAATAGTGTATTTGTGCTTGCGTGTGTGTGTTTGTGTGTGAGTGTGTGTGTGTGTGTCCGTTCGGCTCGCAGAGATAAGAATGCGTTCGTTGCAAGAAGGCCCTGCCTGTCTTAAGAGACGACTAATGGATAGGAGTCGAGAGGTGGAGAGTGTGTGCGTGTGCGTGTGCGATTGCGTGTGTGCGTTTGTGCCTGTGTGCGTGTGTTTGTGTGTGCGTGTGTGTGTGTCCGGTCGGCTCGCTGAAATGAGAACACGGCCGTGGCAAGAAGGCCCTGCCTGTCGTAAGAGGCGACTAATGGGTAGGAGTCGAGAGGTGAAGAGTGTATGTGTGTGTGTACGTGTGTGCGTGTGTGTGTGCGTGTGTGAGTATGTGTGTGTGTCCGTTCGGCTTGCAGAGATAAGAATACGTCCGTGGCAAGAAGTCCCTGAATGTCGTAAGAGGCGACTAATGGGTAGGAGTCGAGAGGTTAAGAGTGTATGTGTATGTGTGTGTGCGTGTGTGGGTGTGTGTGTGTTTGTGCGTGTGTAAATATGTGTTTGTATGTATGTGTGTGTCCATTCGGTTCGCAAAGATTAGAATACGGCCGAGGCAAGAAGGCCCTGCCTCTTGTAAGGGGCGACTAATAGGTAGGAGTCGAGAGGTGAATAGTGTATGTGTATGTGTGTGTGCGTGTGTGGGTGTGTGTGTGTTTGTGCGTGTGTAAATGTATGTGTGTATGTATGTGTGTGTCCATTCGGTTCGCAGAGATAAGAATACGGCCGTGGCAAAAAGGCCATGCTTGCTGTAAGGAGCGACTAATTGGTAGTAGTCGATAGGTGAAGAGTGTATGTGTGTGTGCGTGTGTGCGTGTATGTGTGTTTGTGCGTGTGTGAGTGTGTGTGTATAAGTGTGTGTGTCCGTTCGGCTTGCAGAGATATGAATACGGCCGGGGCAAGAAGGCCCTGCCTCTCGTAAGAGGCGACTAAAAGGTAGGGGTCGAGAGGTGAAGAGTGTATGTGTGTGTGTGTGAGTGTGTGTGTTTGTCCGCTCGGCTCGCAGAGATAGGATTACGGCCGTGGCAAGAAGGCCCTGCCTGTCTTAAGAGGCGGCTAATGGATAGGAGTCGAGAGGTGGAGAGTGTGTGCGTGTGCGTGTGCGTGTGTGTGGGTGCGTGTGTGCGTGTGTGCGTGTGTTTGTGTGAGTCTGTGTGTGTCCGTTCGGCTCGCAGAGATAAGAACACGGCCGTGGCAAGAAGTCCCTGAATGTCGTAAGAGGCGACTAATGGGTAGGAGTCGAGAGGTGAAGCGTGTATGTGTGTGTATGTGTGTGTGCGTGTGTGCGTGTGTGGGCGTGTGTGAGTGTGTGTGTGTGTTAGTTTGGCTTGCAGAGATGAGAACACGACCGCGGCAAGAAGGCCCTGCTTATCGTAAGAGGCGACTAAAAGGTAGGAGTCGAGAGGTGAAGAGTGTATGTGTGTGTGCGTGTGTGCGTGTGTGTGTTTGTGCGTGTGTGAGTGTGTGTATATAAGTGTGTGTGTCCGTTCGGCTTGCAGAGATATGAATACGGCCGGGGCAAGAAGGCCCTGCCTCTCGTAAGAGGCGACTAAAAGGTAGGAGTCGAGAGGTGGAGAGTGTGTGCGTGTGCGTGTGTGTGGGTGCGTGTGTGTGCGTGTGTGCGTGTGTGCGTGTGTTTGTGTGAGTGTGTGTGTGTCCGTTCGGCTCGCAGAGATAAGAACACGGCCGTGGCAAGAAGTCCCTGAATGTCGTAAGAGGCGACTAATGGGTAGGAGTCGAGAGGTGAAGCGTGTATGTGTGTGTATGTGTGTGTGCGAGTGTGTGTGTGTGTGTGTCCGTTTGGCTCGCAGAGATAAGAACACGTCCGTAGCAAGAAGGCCCTGCCTGTCGTAAGAGGCGACTAATGGATAGGAGTCGAGAGATGGAGAGTGTGTGCGTGTACGTGTGCGTGCGTGTTTATGTGTGTGTGTATGTGAGTGTGTGAGTGTGTGTGTGTGCGGTCGGCTCGCAGAGATAAGAACACAGCCGTGGCAAGAAGGCCCTGCCTGTCGTAAGAGGCAAGTAATAAGTAGGAGTCGAGAGGTGAAGAGTGTATGTGTGTGTGTGCGTGTGTGCGTGTGTGTGTGCGTGTGTGAGTATGTGTGTGTGTTAGTTCGGCTTGCAGAAATAAGAACACGACCGAGGCAAGAAGGCCCTGCCTATCGTAAGAGGCGACTAATAGGTAGGAGTCGAAAGGTGAAGAGTGTATGTTTGTGTGCGTGTGTGCGTGTATGTGTGCGTGTGTGAGTATGTGTGTGTGTCCGTTCGGCTTGCAGTGATAAGAACACGGCCAAGGCAAGAAGGCCCTGCCTATCGTAAGAGGCGACTAATTGGTAGGAGTCGAGAGGTGAAGAGTGTATGTGTGTGTGTGCGTGTGTGCGTGTGTGTGTGCGTGTGTGAGTATGTGTGTGTGTTAGTTCGGCTTGCAGAAATAAGAACACGACTGAGGCAAGAAGGCCCTGCCTATCGTAAGAGGCGACTAATAGGTAGGAGTCGAGAGATGAAGAGTGTATGTTTGTGTGCGTGTGTGCGTGTGTGTGTGCGTGTGTGAGTATGTGTGTGTGTGTCCGTTCGGCTTGCAGTGATAAGAACACGGCCAAGGCAAGAAGGCCCTGCCTATCGTAAGAGGCGACTAATAGGTAGGAGTCGAGAGGTGAAGAATGTATGTGTGTGTGCGTGTGGGCGTGTTTGTGTGTGTGTGAGTGTATGTGTGTGTGCGTGTGTGCGTGCGTGTGTGTGTGTGTGTGTTTGTGAGTGTGTGTGTATGTATGTGTGTGTGTCCCTTCAGCTTGCAGAGATAAGAAAACAGCCGTGGCAAGAAAGCGATGCAAATCGTACGGGGCGACTAATGGATAGGAGTCGAGAGGCGAAGAGTGGGCGACTAATAAGTAGAGTCGAGAGGTGAAAAGTGTATGTGTGTGTGCGTGTGTGTGTGCGTGTGTGAGTATGTGTGTGTGTTAGTTTGGCTTGCAGAAATAAGAACACGACCGAGGCAACAAGGCCCTGTCTATCGTAAGAGGCGACTAATAGGTAGGAGTCGAGAGATAAAGAGTGTATGTTTGTGTGCGTGTGTGCGTGTGTGTGTGTGTGCGTGTGTGAGTATGTGTGTGTGTCCGTTCGGCTTGCAGTGATAAGAACACGGCCAAGGCAAGAAGGCCCTGCCTGTCGTGAGAGACGACTAATAGGTAGGAGTCGAGAGGTGAAGAATGTATGTGTGTGTGCGTATGTGCGTGTTTGTGTGTGTGTGAGTGTATGTGTGTGTGCATGTGTGCGTGCGTGTGTGCGTGTGTGTGTGTGAGTGTGTGTGTGTATGTGTGTGTCCGTTCGGCTTGCAGAGATAAGAACACGGCCGTGGCAAGAAGTCCCTGCCTGTCGTAAGAGGAGAATAATGGGTAGGAGTCGAGAGGTGAAGAGTGGGCGACTAATAAGTAGGAGTCGAGAGGTGAAGAGTGTATGTGTGTCGGTGAGTGTGTGCGTGTGTGTGTGCGTGTGTGAGTATGTGTGTGTGTCCGTTCGGCTTGCAGAGATAAGAATACGGCCGAGGCAAAAGGCCCTGCCTGTCGTGAGAGACGACTAATAGGTAGGAGTCGAGAGGTGAAGAATGTATGTGTGTGTGCGTATGTGCGTGTTTGTGTGTGTGTGAGTGTATGTGTGTGTGCATGTGTGCGTGCGTGTGTGCGTGTGTGTGTGTGAGTGTGTGTGTATGTGTGTGTCTGTTCGGCTTGCAGAGATAAGAACACGGCCGTGGCAAAAAGTCCCTGCCTGTCGTAAGAGGAGAATAATGGGTAGGAGTCGAGAGGTGAGGAGTGTATATGTGTGTGTGCGTGTGTGCGTACGTGTGTGAGTGTGTGTGTGAATATGTGTGTGTCAGTGTGTGTGTGTCCGTGCGGCTCGCAGAGATTAAAATACGGCCGAGGCAATAAGTCCGTGCCTGTCGTAAGATGCGACTAATGGGTAGAAGTCGAGAGGTGAAGAGTGTATTTGTGTGTGTGTGCGTGTGTGCGTGTGTGTGTGCGTGTGTGCCTGTGTGTGTGTGAGTGTGTGTGTGTCCGTTCGGCTCGCAGAGATGAGAACACGGCCGTGGCAAGAAGTCCCTGCCTGTCGTAAGAGGCGACCAATGGATAGGAATCGAGAGGTAAAGAATGTGTGCGTGTGCGTGTGTGCGTGTGTGCGTGTGTGCCTGTGTGCGTGTGTTTGTGTGTGCATGTGTGTGTGTGTCCGTTCGGCTTACAGAGATAAGAACACGGCCGTGGCAAGAAGTCCCTGCCTGTCGTAAGAGGCGACTAATGGGTAGGAGTCGAGAGGTGAAAAGGGTACGTGAGTGTGTGCGTGTGTGGGTGTGTGTGTGTTTTTGCGTGTGTAAGTGTGTGTGTGTGTATGTTTGTGTGTGTCCATTCGGCTCGCAGAGATTAGAATAGGGCCGAGGCAAGAAGGCCATGCCTGTCGTAAGAGGCGACTTATGGGTAAGAGTCGAGAGGTGAAGAGTGTATTTGTGTGTGTGTGTGCGTGTGTGTGCGTGTGTGCGAGCGTGTGTGTGAGTGTGTATGTGTCCGTTCGGCTTGCAGAGATAAGAATACGGCCGAGGCAAGAATGCCCTGCCTGTCGTAAGTGGCGACTAATTGGTAGGAGTCGAGAGGTGAAAAGTGTTTTTGTGTGTATGCGTGTGTGTGCGTGTGTGCGTGCTTGTGTGTGTGTGAGTGTGTATGTGTCCGTTCGGCTTGCAGAGATAAGTGAGTGAGTGAGTAAGTGTATGTGAGTGTGCGTGTGTGTGCGTGTGTGAGTGTGTGTGTGTATTTGTGTGTGTGAGTGTGTGTGTGTCCAGTCGGCTCGCAGAGATAAGAACACGGCCGTGGCAAGAAGGCCCTGCCTGTCGTAAGAGGCGACTAATGGGTAGGAGTCGAGAGGTGAAGAGTGTATGTGTGTGTGAGTGTGCGTGTGTGCGTGTGTGTGCGTGTGTGAGTGTGTGTGTGTATTTGTGTGTGTGAGTGTGTGTGTCCAGTCGGCATAAGAACACGGCCGTGGCAAGAAGGCCCTGCCTGTCGTAAGAGGCGACTAATGGGTAGGAGTCGAGTGGTGAAGAGTGTATATGTGTGTGCGTATGTGCGTGTGTGTGCGTGTGAGAGGGTGTGTGTATGTGTGTGTGTGTCCGTTCGGCTTGCAGAGATAAGAGCACGACCGAGGCAAAAAGGCCCTGCCTATCGTAAGAGGCGACTAATAGGTAGGAGTCGAGAGGTGAAGAATGTATGTGTGTGTGCGTGTGTGCGTGTTTGTGTGTGTGTGAGTGTATATGTGTGTGCGTGTGTGCGTGCGTGTGTGAGTATGTGTGTGTATGTGTGTGTGTATGTGTGTGTGTATGTGTGTGTGTATCCCTTCGGCTCGCAGAGATAAGAATACGTCCGTGGCAGGAAGGCCATGCTTGCTGTAAGGAGCGACTAATGGGTAGGAGTCGAGAGGTGAAGCGTGTATGTGTGTGTGTATGTGTGCAAGTGTGTGTGTGTGTGTCCGTTCGGCTCGCAGAGATAGGTATACGTCCGTGGCAAGAAGGCCCTGCCTGTCTTAAGAGGCGACTAATGGATAGGAGTCGAGAGGTGGAGAGTGTGTGCGTGTGCGTGTACGTGTGTGTGCGTGTGTGAGTGTGTGTGTGTGTATGTGTGTGTGTCTGTTTGGCTTGCAGAGATAAGAATACGGCCGAGGCAAGAAGGCCCTGCCTCTTGTAATGGGCGACTAATAAGTAGGAGTCGAGAGGTGAAGAGTGTATGTGTGTGTGTGCGTGTGTGCGTGTGTGTGTGCGTGTGTGAGTATGTGTGTGTGTCCGTTCGGCTTGCAGAGATAAGAACACGGCCAAGGCAAGAAGGCCCTGCCTGTCGTAAGAGCCGACTAATAGGTAGGAGTCGAGAGGTGAAGAATCGATGTGTGTGTGCGTGTGTGAGTGTTTGTGTGTGTGAGTGTATGTGTGTGTGCGTGTGTGCGTGCGTGTGTGCGTGTGTGAGTATGTGTGTGTGTTAGTTCGGCTTGCAGAAATAAGAACACGACCGAGCCAATGAGGCCCTGCCTATCGTAAGAGGCGGCTAATAGGTAGGAGTCGAGAGGTGAAGAGTGTATGTATGTGTGTGCGTGTGTGCGTGTGTGTGTGCGTGTGTGAGTATGTGTGTGTGTCCGTTCGGCTTGCAGAGATAAGAACACGGCCAAGGCAAGAAGGCCCTGCCTGTCGTAAGAGGCGACTAATAGGTCGGAGTCGAGAGTTGAAGAATGAATGTGTGTGTGCGTGTGTGCGTGTTTGTGTGTGTGTGAGTGTATGTGTGTGTGCGTGCGTGCGTGCGTGTGTGCGTGTGTGAGTATGTGTGTGTGTGTCCGTTCGTCTTGCAGAGATAAGAACACGGCCGTGGCAAGAAGTCCCTGCCTGTCGTAAGAGGAGAATAATGGGTAGGAGTCGAGAGGTGAAGAGTGTATGTGTGTGTGTGTGTGTGCGTGTGTGCGTGTGTGTGCGTGTGTGTGTGTATGTGTGTGTGTCTGTTTGGCTTGCAGAGATAAGAATACGGCCGAGGCAAGAAGGCCCTGCCTCTTGTAAGGGGCGCCTAATAAGTGGGAGTCGAGAGATGAAGAGTGTATGTGTGTATGCGTGTGTGCGTGTGTGTGCGTGTGTGAGTATGTGTGTGTGTTAGTTCGGCTTACAGAGATAAGAGCACGACCGAGGCAAGAAGGCCCTGCCTATCGTAAGAGGCGACTAATAGGTAGGAGTCGAGAGGTGAAGAGTGTATGTGTGTGTGTGTGCGTGTGTGCGTGTGTGTGTGAGTATGTGTGTGTGTGTATGTGTGTGTGTATACCTTAGGCTCGCAGAGATAAGAATATATCCGTGACAAGAAGGCCATGCTTGCTGTAAGGAGCGACTAATTGGTAGGAGTCGAGAGGTAAAGCGTGTATGTGTGTGTGTGTGTGTGTGTGTGTGTGTGTGTGTGCAAGTGTGTGTGTGTGTCCGTTCGGCTCGCAGAGATAGGAATACGTCTGTGGCAAGAAGGCCCTGCCTGTCTTAAGAGGCGACTAATGGATAGGAGTCGAGAGGTGGAGAGTGTATGTGTGTGTGAGTGTGCGTGTGTGCGTGTGTGTGCGTGTGTGAGTATGTGTGTGTGTCCGTTCGGCTTGCAGAGATAAGAATACGTCCGTGGCAAGAAGGCCCTGCCTGTTGTAAGAAGCGACTAATGGGTAGGAGTCGAGAGGTGAAGAATGTATGTGTGTGTGCGTATGTGCGTGTTTGTTTGTGTGAGTGTATGTGTGTGTGCGTGTGTGCGTGCGTGTGTGCGTGTGTGTGTGAGTGTGTGTGTATGTGTGTGTCCGTTCGGCTTGCAGAGATAAGAACACGGTCGTGGCAAGTAGTCCCTGCCTGTCGTAAGAGTAGAATAATGGGTAGGAGTCGAGAGGTGAAGAGTGTGTGCGTGTGCGTGTGCGTGTGCGTGTGCGTGTGCGTGTGTGTGTGTGCGTGTGTGTGTGTCCGTTCGGCATGCAGAGATAAGAACACGGCCGTGGCAAGAAGTCCATGCCTGTCGTAAGAGGAGAATAATGGGTAGGAGTCGAGAGGTGAAGAGTGTATGTGTGTGTGTGTGCGTGTGTGCGTACGTGTGTGAGTGTGTGTGTGAATGTGTGTGTGTGTCAGTGTGTGTGTCCGGTCGGCTCGCAGAGATAAGAACACGGCCGTAGCAAGAAGTCCCTGCCTCTCGTAAGAGGCGACTAATGAATAGGAGTCGAGAGGTGAAGAGTGTATGTGTCTTTGTGTGTGTGCGTGTGTTTGTGCGTGTGTGAGTATGTGTGTGTATTTGTGTGTGTGTGTCCGTTTGGCTTGCAGAGATATGAATACGGCCGAGGCAAGAAGGCCCTGCCTGTCTTAAGAGGCGACTAATGGATAAGAGTCGAGAGGTGGAGAGTGTGTGCGTGTGCGTGTACGTGTGCGTGTGTGCGTGTGTGCCTGTGTGCGTGTGTTTGTGTGTGCGTGTGTGTGTGTCCGTTCGGCTTGCAGAGATAAGAACACGGCCGTGGCAAGAAGTCCCTGCCTGTCGTAAGAGGAGAATAATGGGTAGGAGTCGAGAGGTGAAGAGTGTATGTGTGTGTTTGCGTGTGTGCGTACGTGTGTGAGTGTGTGTGTGAATGTGTGTGTGTCAGTGTGTGTGTGCCCGGTCGGCTCGCAGAGATAAGAACACGGCCGTGGCAAGAAGTCCCTGCCTGTCGTAAGAGGCGACTAATGAATAGGAGTCGAGAGGTGAAGAGTGTATGTGTCTTTGTGTGTGTGCGTGTGTTTGTGCGTGTGTGAGTATGTGTGTGTATTTGTGTGTGTGTGTGTGTCCGTTTGGCTTGCAGAGATAAGAATACGGCCGAGGCAAGAAGGCCCTGCCTGTCGTAAGAAACGACTAATGGGTAGGAGTCGAGCGGTGGAGAGTGTGTGCGTGTGCGTGTGTGTGTGTGCGTGTGTGTGTGTGTCCGTTTGGCTTGCAGAGATAAGAACACGGCCGTGGCAAGAAGTCCCTGCCTGTCGTAATAGGAGAATAATGGGTAGGAGTCGAGAGGTGAAGAGTGTATGTGTGTGTGTGCGTGTGTGCGTGTGTGTGTGCGTGTGTGAGTATGTGTGTGTGTCCGTTCGGCTTGCAGAGATAAGAACACGGCCGTGGCAAGAAGTCCCTGCCTGTCGTAAGAGGAGAATAATGGGTAGGAGTCGAGAGGTGAAGAGTGTATGTGTGTGTGTGTGTGTGTGTGTGTGCGTGTGTGCGTGTGTGGGCGTGTGTGAGTGTGTGTATATGTGTGTGTGTCCGTTTGGCTTGCAGAGATAAGAATACGGCCGAGGCCAGAAGTCCCTGCCTCTTGTAAGGGTCAACTAATAAGTAGGAGTCGAGAGGTCAAGAGTGTATGTGTGTGTATGCGTGTGTGCGTGTGTGTGTGCGTGTGTGTGCGTGTGTGAGTATGTGTGTGTGTTAGTTTGGCTTGCAGAGATGAGAACACGACCGCGGCAAGAAGGCCCTGCTTATCGTAAGAGGCGACTAAAAGGTAGGAGTCGAGAGGTGAAGAGTGTATGTGTGTGTGTGTGTGAGTGTGTGTGTGTGTGCGTGTCTGTGTGAGTGTGTGTGTGCGTGTGTGTGTGAGTGTGTGTGTATGTGTGTGTCCGTTCGGCTTGCAGAGATAAGAACATGGCAGTAGCAAGAAGGCCATGCCTGTTGTAAGAAGCGACTAATGGGTAGGAGTCGAGAGGTAAAGAGTGTATGTGTGTGTGCGTGTGTGCGTGTGTGTGTGCGTGTGTAAGCGTGTGTGTATGTGTGTGTGTCCGTTCGGCTTGCAGAGATAAGAACACGGCCGTAGCAAGAAGTCCCTGCCTCTCGTAAGAGGCGACTAATGAATAGGAGTCGAGAGGTGAAGAGTGTATGTGTCTTTGTGTGTGTGCGTGTGTTTGTGCGTGTGTAAGTATGTGTGTGTATTTGTGTGTGTGTGTCCGTTTGGCTTGCAGAGATATGAATACGGCCAAGGCAAGAAGGCCCTGCCTGTCTTAAGAGGCGACTAATGGATAAGAGTCGAGAGGTGGAGAGTGTGTGCGTGTGCGTGTACGTGTGCGTGTGTGCGTGTGTGCCTGTGTGCGTGTGTTTGTGTGTGCGTCTGTGTGTGTCCGTTCGGCTTGCAGAGATAAGAACACGGCCGTGGCAAGAAGTCCCTGCCTGTCGTAAGAGGAGAATAATGGGTAGGAGTCGAGAGGTGAAGAGTGTATGTGTGTGTTTGCGTGTGTGCGTACGTGTGTGAGTGTGTGTGTGTATTTGTGTGTGTGTGTGTGTGTGTCCGTTTGGCTTGCAGAGATAAGAATACGGCCGAGGCAAGAAGGCCCTGCCTGTCGTAAGAAACGACTAATGGGTAGGAGTCGAGCGGTAGAGAGTGTGTGCGTGTGCGTGTGTGTGTGTGCGTGTGTGTGTGTGTGTGTCCGTTCGGCTTGCAGAGATAAGAACACGGCCGTGGCAAGAAGTCCCTGCCTGTCGTAATAGGAGAATAACGGGTAGGAGTCGAGAGGTGAAGAGTGTATGTGTGTGTGTGCGTGTGTGCGTGTGTGTGTGCGTGTGTATGTGTGTGTGTCCGTTCGGCTTGCAGAGATAAGAACACGGCCGTGGCAAGAAGTCCCTGCCTGTCGTAAGAGGAGAATAATGGGTAGGAGTCGAGAGGTGAAGAGTGTATGTGTGTGTGTGTGTGTGTGTGCGTGTGTGCGTGTGTGGGCGTGTGTGAGTGTCTGTGTATGTGTGTGTGTCCGTTTGGCTTGCAGAGATAAGAATACGGCCGAGGCCAGAAGTCCCTGCCTCTTGTAAGGGTCAACTAATAAGTAGGAGTCGAGAGGTCAAGAGTGTATGTGTGTGTGTGCGTGTGTGCGTGTGTGTGTGCGTGTGTGTGCGGCGTGTGTGTGTGCGTGTGTGTGCGTGTGTGAGTATGTGTGTGTGTCCGTTCGGCTTGCAGAGATATGAATACTGCCGGGGCAAGAAGGCCCTGCCTCTCGTAAGAGGCGACTAAAAGGTAGGGGTCGAGAGGTGAAGAGTGTATGTGTGTGTGTGTGTGAGTGTGTGTCTTGGTCCGCTCGGCTCGCAGAGATAAGATTACGGCCGTGGTAAGAAGGCCCTGCCTGTCTTAAGAGGCGGCTAATGGATATTAGTCGAGAGCTGGAGAGTGTGTGCGTGTGCGTGTGCGTGTGTGTGGGTGCGTGTGTGTGCGTGTGTGCGTGTGTGTGTGTGAGTGTATGTGTGTCCGTTCGGCTCGCAGAGATAAGAACACGGCCGTGGCAAGAAGTCCCTGAATGTCGTAAGAGGCGACCAATGGGTAGGAGTCGAGAGGTAAAGCGTGTATGTGTGTGTATGTGTGTGTGCGAGTGTGTGTGTGTGTGTGTCCGTTTGGCCCGCAGAGATAAGAACACGTCCGTAGCAAGAAGGCCCTGCCTGTCGTAAGAGGCGACTAATGGATAGGAGTCGAGAGGTGGAGAGTGTGTGCGTGTACGTGTGCGTGCGTGTTTAAGTGTGTGTGTATGTGAGTGTGTGAGTGTGTGTGTGTGCGGTCGGCTCGCAGAGATAAGAACACAACCGTGGCAAGAAGGCCCTGCCTGTCGTAAGAGGCGAGTAATAAGTAGGAGTCGAGAGGTGAAGAGTGTATGTGTGTGTGTGCGTGTGTGCGTGTGTGTGTGCGTGTGTGAGTATGTGTGTGTGTTAGTTCGGCTTGCAGAAATAAGAACACGACCGAGGCAAGACGGCCCTGCCTATCGTAAGAGGCGACTAATAGGTAGGAGTCGAGAGGTGAAGAGTGTATGTTTGTGTGCGTGTGTGCGTGTGTGTGTGCGTGTGTGAGTATATGTGTGTGTCCGTTCGGCTTGCAGAGATATGAATACGGCCGGGGCAAGAAGGCCCTGCCTCTCGTAAGAGGCGACTAAAAGGTAGGGTTCGAGAGGTGAAGAGTGTATGTGTGTGTGTGTGTGTGAGTGTGTGTGTTTGTCCGCTCGGCTCGCAGAGATAGGATTACGGCCGTGGCAAGAAGGCCCTGCCTGTCTTAAGAGGCGGCTAATGGATAGGAGTCGAGAGGTGGAGAGTGTGTGCGTGTGCGTGTGCGTGTGTGTGGGTGCGTGTGTGTGCGTGTGTGCGTGTGTTTGTGTGAGTCTGTGTGTGTCCGTTCGGCTCGCAGAGATAAGAACACGGCCGTGGCAAGAAGTCCCTGAATGTCGTAAGAGGCGACTAATGGGTAGGAGTCGAGAGGTGAAGCGTGTATGTGTGTGTATGTGTGTGTGCGTGTGTGCGTGTGTGGGCGTGTGTGAGTGTGTGTGTATGTGTGTGTGTCCGTTTGACTTGCAGAGATAAGAATACGGCCGAGGCCAGAAGGCCCTGCCTCTTCTAAGGGTCGACTAATAAGTAGGAGTCGAGAGGTGAAGAGTGTATGTGTGTGTGCGTGTGTGCGTGTGTGTGTGCGTGTGTGTGCGTGTGTGAGTATGTGTGTGTGTTAGTTTGGCTTGCAGAGATGAGAACACGACCGCGGCAAGAAGGCCCTGCTTATCGTAAGAGGCGACTAAAAGGTAGGAGTCGAGAGGTGAAGAGTGTATGTGTGTGTGCGTGTGTGCGTGTGTGTGTTTGTGCGTGTGTGAGTGTGTGTGTATAAGTGTGTGTGTCCGTTCGGCTTGCAGAGATATGAATACGGCCGGGGCAAGAAGGCCCTGCCTCTCGTAAGAGGCGACTAAAAGGTAGGAGTCGAGAGGTGGAGAGTGTGTGCGTGTGCGTGTGCGTGTGTGTGGGTGCGTGTCTGTGCGTGTGTGCGTGTGTGCGTGTGTTTGTGTGAGTGTGTGTGTGTCCGTTCGGCTCGCAGAGATAAGAACACGGCCGTGGCAAGAAGTCCCTGCCTGTCGTAAGAGGAGAATAATGGGTAGGAGTCGAGAGGTGAAGAGTGTGTGCGTGTGCGTTTGCGTGTGCGTGTGTGTGTGTGCGTGTGTGTGTGTCCGTTCGGCTTGCAGAGATAAGAACACGGCCGTGGCAAAAAGTCCCTGCCTGTCGTAAGAGGAGAATAATGGGTAGGAGTCGAGAGGTGAAGAGTGTATATGTGTGTGTGCGTGTGTGCGTACGTGTCTGAGTGTGTGTGTGAATATGTGTGTGTCAGTGTGTGTGTGTCCGTGCGGCTCGCAGAGATTAGAATACGGCCGAGGCAATAAGTCCGTGCCTGTCGTAAGATGCGACTAATGGGTAGAAGTCGAGAGGTGAAGAGTGTATTTGTGTGTGTGTGCGTGTGTGCGTGTGTGTGCGTGTGTAAGTGTGTGTGTATATGTATGAGTGTGTATGTTCGGCTCGCAGAGATTAGAATACGGGGGAGGCAATTAGTCCATGCCTGTCGTAACAGGCGACCAGTAGGTAGGAGTCGAGAGGTGAAGAGTGTATTTGTGTGTGTGCTTGTGAGCGTGTGTGTGCGCGTGTGTGCGTGCGTGTGTGTGTGAGTGTGTGTATCCGCTCGGCTTGCAGAGATAAGAATACGGCAGGGGCAAGAAGGCCCTGCCTCTCGTAAGATGCGACTAAAAGGTAGGAGTCGAGAGGTGAAGAGTGTATGTGTGTGTGTGTGTGACTGTGTGTGTGTGTGTCCGCTCGGCTCGCAGAGATAAAATACGGCCGTGGCAAGAAGGCCCTGCCTGTCTTAAGAGGCGACTAATGGATAGGAGTCAAAAGGAGGAAAGTGTGTGCGTGTGCGTGTGCGTGTGTGCGTGCGTGTGTGTGTAAGTGTGTGTATCCGTTCGGCTTGCAGAGATAAGAATACGGCCGGGGCAAGAAGGCCCTGCCTGTCTTAAGAGGCGACTAATGGATAGGAGTCGAGAGGAGGAAAGTGTGTGCGTGTGCGTGTGTGCGTGTGTGCGTGTGTGCGTGTGTGTGTGTGAGTGTGTGTGTGTCCGTTCGGCTCGCAGAGATAAGAATACGGCCGAGGCAAGAAGGCCCTGCCTGTCTTAAGAGGCGACTAATGGATATTAGTCGAGAGGTGGAGAGTGTGTGAGTGTGCGTGTACGTGTGCGTGTGTGCGTGTGTGCCTGTGTGCGTGTGTTTGTGTGTGCGTGTGTGTGTGTGTCCTTTCGGCTCGCAGAGATAAGAATACGTCCGTGGCAAGAAGGCCCTGCCTGTCTTAAGAGGCGACCAATGGATAGGAATCGAGAGGTAAAGAATGTGTGCGTGTGCGTGTGTGCGTGTGTGCGTGTGTGCCTGTGTGCGTGTGTTTGTGTGTGCATGTGTGTGTGTGTGTCCGTTCGGCTTACAGAGATAAGAACACGGCCGTGGCAAGAAGTCCCTGCCTGTCGTAAGAGGCGACTAATGGGTAGGAGTCGAGAGGTGAAAAGGGTACGTGAGTGTGTGCGTGTGTGGGTGTGTGTGTGTTTTTGCGTGTGTAAGTGTGTGTGTGTATGTTTTTGTGTGTCCATTCGGCTCGCAGAGATTAGAATAGGGCCGAGGCAAGAAGGCCATGCCTGTCGTAAGAGGCGACTAATGGGTAGGAGTCGAGAGGTGAAGAGTGTATTTGTGTGTGTGTGTGTGCGTGTGTGTGCGTGTGTGCGTGCGTGTGTGTGAGTGTGTATGTGTCCGTTCGGCTTGCAGAGATAAGAATACGGCCGAGGCAAGAATGCCCTGCCTGTCGTAAGTGGCGACTAATTGGTAGGAGTCGAGAGGTGAAAAGTGTTTTTGTGTGTATGCGTGTGTGTGCGTGTGTGCGTGCTTGTGTGTGTGTGAGTGTGTATGTGTCCGTTCGGCTTGCAGAGATAAGTGAGTGAGTGAGTAAGTGTATGTGAGTGTGCGTGTGTGTGCGTGTGTGAGTGTGTGTGTGTATTTGTGTGTGTGAGTGTGTGTGTGTCCAGTCGGCTCGCAGAGATAAGAACACGGCCGTGGCAAGAAGGCCCTGCCTGTCGTAAGAGGCGACTAATGGATAGGAGTCGAGAGGTGAAGAGTGTATGTGTGTGTGATTGTGCGTGTGTGCGTGTGTGTGCGTGTGTGTGTGTGTGTGTGTATTTGTGTGTGTGAGTGTGTGTGTCCAGTCGGCATAAGAACACGGCTGTGGCAAGAAGGCCCTGCCTGTCGTAAGAGGCGACTAATGGGTAGGAGTCGAGTGGAGAAGAGTGTATATGTGTGTGCGTATGTGCGTGTGTGTGCGTGTGAGAGGGTGTGTGTATGTGTGTGTGTGTCCGTTCGGCTTGCAGAGATAAGAGCACGACCGAGGCAAGAAGGCCCTGCCTATCGTAAGAGGCGACTAATAGGTAGGAGTCGAGAGGTGAAGAATGTATGTGTGTGTGCGTGTGTGCGTGTTTGTGTGTGTGTGAGTGTATGTGTGTGTGCGTGTGTGCGTGCGTGTGTGAGTATGTGTGTGTATGTGTGTGTGTATGTGTGTGTATGTGTGTGTGTATCCCTTCGGCTCGCAGAGATAAGAATACGTCCGTGGCAGGAAGGCCATGCTTGCTGTAAGGAGCGACTAATGGGTAGGAGTCGAGAGGTGAAGCGTGTATGTGTGTGTGTATGTGTGCAAGTGTGTGTGTGTGTGTGTCCGTTCGGCTCGCAGAGATAGGTATACGTCCGTGGCAAGAAGGCCCTGCCTGTCTTAAGAGGCGACTAATGGATAGGAGTCGAGAGGTGGAGAGTGTGTGCGTGTGCGTGTGCGTGTGTGTGCGTGTGTAAGTGTGTGTGTGTGTATGTGTGTGTGTCTGTTTGGCTTGCAGAGATAAGAATACGGCCGAGGCAAGAAGGCCCTGCCTCTTGTAATGGGCGACTAATAAGTAGGAGTCGAGAGGTGAAGAGTGTATGTGTGTGTGTGCGTGTGTGCGTGTGTGTGTGCGTGTGTGAGTATGTGTGTGTGTCCGTTCGGCTTGCAGAGATAAGAACACGGCCAAGGCAAGAAGGCCCTGCCTGTCGTAAGAGCCGACTAATAGGTAGGAGTCGAGAGGTGAAGAATCTATGTGTGTGTGCGTGTGTGCGTGTTTGTGTGTGTGAGTGTATGTGTGTGTGCGTGTGTGCGTGCGTGTGTGCGTGTGTGAGTATGTGTGTGTGTGTCCGTTCGTCTTGCAGAGATAAGAACACGGCCGTGGCAAGAAGTCCCTGCCTGTCGTAAGAGGAGAATAATGGGTAGGAGTCGAGAGGTGAAGAGTGTATGTGTGTGTGTGTGTGCGTGTGTGCGTGTGTGTGCGTGTGTGTGTGTATGTGTGTGTGTCTGTTTGGCTTGCAGAGATAAGAATACGGCCGAGGCAAGAAGGCCCTGCCTCTTGTAAGGGGCGACTAATAAGTGGGAGTCGAGAGGTGAAGAGTGTATGTGTGTATGCGTGTGTGCGTGTGTGTGCGTGTGTGAGTATGTGTGTGTTAGTTCGGCTTGCAGAGATAAGAGCACGACCGAGGCAAGAAGGCCCTGCCTATCGTAAGAGGCGACTAATAGGTAGGAGTCGAGAGGTGAAGAGTGTATGTGTGTGTGTGTGCGTGTGTGCGTGTGTGTGTGAGTATGTGTGTGTGTGTATGTGTGTGTGTATACCTTAGGCTCGCAGAGATAAGAATATGTCCGTGACAAGAAGGCCATGCTTGCTGTAAGGAGCGACTAATTGGTAGGAGTCGAGAGGTAAAGCGTGTATGTGTGTGTGTGTGTGCGTGTGTGTGCGTGTGTGCGTGCGTGTGTGTGTGTGTGTGTCCGTTCGGCTTGCAGAGATAAGCTTACGGCCGAGGCAAGAAGGCTCTGCCTGTCGTAAGTGGCGACTAATTGGTAGGAGTCGAGAGGTAAAGAGTGTATGTGTGTGTGTGCGTGTGTGCGTGTGTGTGTGTTACATATTTAGTCATTCCAGCACTTTTGCACCGCTAGAAAAAAAGTTAGGAAACTAATAAGATTTTCTAAGGGTGCGTTACCTTTTTGTAATTGCGAGAGCACGACAATTACATATGTAGTCATTCCAGCACTTTTGCACCGCTAGAAAAAAAGTTAGGAAAGTAATAAAATTTTCTAACGGTGCGTTACCTTTTTGGAACGCCGAGAGCACAACAATCACATATGTGATCATTCCAGCACTTTTGCACCGCTAGAAAAAAAGTTAGGAAACTAATAAGATTTTCTAACGGTGCGTTACCTTTTTGTAATTGCGAGAGCACAGCAATTACATATGTAGTCATGCCAGCACTTTTGCACCACTAGAAAAAAAGTTAGGAAACTAATAAGATTTTCTAACGGTGCGTTAGCTTTTTGTAATTGCGAGAGCACAACAATTACATATGTCGTCATTCCAGCACTTTTGCACCGCTAGAAAAAAAGTTAGGAAACTAATAAGATTTTCTAACGGTGCGTTACCTTTTTGTAATTGCGAGAGCACAACGAGTACATATGTAGTCATTCCAGCACTTTTGCACCGCTAGAAAAAAAGTTAGGAAAGTAATAAGATTTTCTAACGGTGCGTTGACTTTTTAGAATTCTGAGAGCACATCAATTACATATGTAATCATTCCAGCACTTTTGCACCGCTAGAAAAAAAGTTAGAAAACTAATAAGATTTTCTAAAGGGCGTTAGCTTTTTGTAATTGCGAGAGCACAACAATTACATATGTAGTCATTCCAGCACTTTTGCACCGCTAGAAAAAAAGTTAGAAAACTAATAAGATTTTCTAAAGGGCGTTAGCTTTTTGTAATTGCGAGAGCACAACGAGTACATATGTAGTCATTCCAGCACTTTTGCACCGCTAGAAAAAAAGTTAGGAAAGTAATAAGATTTTCTAACGGTGCGTTACCTTTTTGTAATTGCGAGAGCACAACAATTACATATGTAGTCATTCCAGCACTTTTGCACCGCTAGAAAAAAAGTTAGGAAACTAATAAGATTTTCTAACGGTGCGTTACCTTCTTGTAATTGCGAGAGCACAACAATTACATATGTAGTCATTCCAGCACTTTTGCACCGCTAGAAAAAAAGTTAGGAAAGTAATAAGATTTTCTAACGGTGCGTTACCTTTTTGTAATTGCGAGAGCACGACAATTACATATGTAGTCATTCCAGCACTTTTGCACCGCTAGAAAAAAAGTTAGGAAACTAATAAGATTTTCTAACGGTCCGTTACCTTTTTGTAATTGCGAGAGCACAACGAGTACATATGTAGTCATTCCAGAACTTTTGCACCGCTAAAAAAAAAGTTAGGAAGGTAATAAGATTTTCTAACGGTGCGTTACCTTTTTGTAATTGCGAAAGCACGACAATTACATATGAAGTCATTCCAACACTTTTGCACCGCTAGAAAAAAAGTTAGGAAAGTAATAAAATTTTCTAACGGTGCGTTACCTTTTTGGAACGCCGAGAGCACAACAATCACATATGTGATCATTCCAGCACTTTTGCACCGCTAGAAAAAAAGTTAGGAAACTAATAAGATTTTCTAACGGTGCGTTACCTTTTTGTAATTGCGAGAGCACAACAATTACATATGTAGTCATGCCAGCACTTTTGCACCACTAGAAAAAAAGTTAGGAAACTAATAAGATTTTCTAAAGGGCGTTAGCTTTTTGTAATTGCGAGAGCACAACAATTACATATGTAGTCATTCCAGCACTTTTGCACCGCTAGAAAAAAAGTTAGGAAACTAACAAGATTTTCTACCGGTGCGTTACCTTTTTGTAATTGCGAGAGCACAACAATTACATATGTAGTCATTCCAGCACTTTTGCACCGCCAGAAAAAAAGTTAGGAAAGTAATAAGATTTTCTAACGGTGCGTTACCTTTTTGTAATTGCGAGAGCACAACGAGTACATATGTAGTCATTCCAGCACTTTTGCACCGCTAGAAAAAAAGTTAGGAAAGTAATAAGATTTTCTAACGGTGCGTTACCTTTTTGTAATTGCGAGAGCACAACAATTACATATGTAGTCATTCCAGCACTTTTGCACCGCTAGGAAAGTAATAAGATTTTCTAACGGTGCGTTACCTTTTTGTAATTGCGAAAGCACGACAATTACATATGAAGTCATTCCAACACTTTTGCACCGCTAGAAAAAAAGTTAGGAAAGTAATAAAATTTTCTAACGGTGCGTTACCTTTTTGGAACGCCGAGAGCACAACAATCACATATGTGATCATTCCAGCACTTTTGCACCGCTAGAAAAAAAGTTAGGAAACTAATAAGATTTTCTAACGGTGCGTTACCTTTTTGTAATTGCGAGAGCACAACAATTACATATGTAGTCATTCCAGCACTTTTGCACCGCTAGAAAAAAAGTTAGGAAACTAACAAGATTTTCTACCGGTGCGTTACCTTTTTGTAATTGCGAGAGCACAACAATTACATATGTAGTCATTCCAGCACTTTTGCACCGCCAGAAAAAAAGTTAGGAAAGTAATAAGATTTTCTAACGGTGCGTTACCTTTTTGTAATTGCGAGAGCACAACGAGTACATATGTAGTCATTCCAGCACTTTTGCACCGCTAGAAAAAAAGTTAGGAAACTAACAAGATTTTCTACCGGTGCGTTACCTTTTTGTAATTGCGAGAGCACAACAATTACATATGTAGTCATTCCAGCACTTTTGCACCGCTAGAAAAAAAGTTAGGAAACTAATAAGATTTTCTAACGGTGCGTTACCTTCTTGTAATTGCGAGAGCACAACAATTACATATGTAGTCATTCCAGCACTTTTGCACCGCTAGAAAAAAAGTTAGGAAAGTAATAAGATTTTCTAACGGTGCGTTACCTTTTTGTGATTGCGAGAGCACAACGAGTACATATGTAGTCATTCCAGCACTTTTGCACCGCTAGAAAAAAAGTTAGGAAACTAATAAGATTTTCTAAGGGTGCGTTACCTTTTTGTAATTGCGAGAGCACGACAATTACATATGTAGTCATTCCAGCACTTTTGCACCGCTAGAAAAAAAGTTAGGAAACTAATAAGATTTTCTAACGGTGCGTTAGCTTTTTGTAATTGCGAGAGCACAACAATTACATATGTAGTCATTCCAGCACTTTTGCACCGCTAGGAAAGTAATAAGATTTTCTAACGGTGCGTTACCTTTTTGTAATTGCGAAAGCACGACAATTACATATGAAGTCATTCCAACACTTTTGCACCGCTAGAAAAAAAGTTAGGAAAGTAATAAAATTTTCTAACGGTGCGTTACCTTTTTGGAACGCCGAGAGCACAACAATCACATATGTGATCATTCCAGCACTTTTGCACCGCTAGAAAAAAAGTTAGGAAACTAATAAGATTTTCTAACGGTGCGTTACCTTTTTGTAATTGCGAGAGCACAACAATTACATATGTAGTCATGCCAGCACTTTTGCACCACTAGAAAAAAAGTTAGGAAACTAATAAGATTTTCTAACGGTGCGTTACCTTTTTGTAATTGCGAAAGCACGACAATTACATATGAAGTCATTCCAACACTTTTGCACCGCTAGAAAAAAAGTTAGGAAACTAATAAGATTTTCTAACGGTGCGTTACCTTTTTGTAATTGCGAGAGCACAACGAGTACATATGTAGTCATTCCAGCACTTTTGCACCGCTAGAAAAAAAGTTAGGAAACTAATAAGATTTTCTAACGGTGCCTTACCTTTTTGTAATTGCGAGAGCACAACGAGTACATATGTAGTCATTCCAGCACTTTTGCACCGCTAGAAAAAAAGTTAGGAAAGTAATAAGATTTTCTAACGGTGCGTTGACTTTTTAGAATTCTGAGAGCACATCAATTACATATGTAATCATTCCAGCACTTTTGCACCGCTAGAAAAAAAGTTAGAAAACTAATAAGATTTTCTAAAGGGCGTTAGCTTTTTGTAATTGCGAGAGCACAACAATTACATATGTAGTCATTCCAGCACTTTTGCACCGCTAGAAAAAAAGTTAGGAAACTAACAAGATTTTCTACCGGTGCGTTACCTTTTTGTAATTGCGAGAGCACAACAATTACATATGTAGTCATTCCAGCACTTTTGCACCGCCAGAAAAAAAGTTAGGAAAGTAATAAGATTTTCTAACGGTGCGTTACCTTTTTGTAATTGCGAGAGCACAACGAGTACATATGTAGTCATTCCAGCACTTTTGCACCGCTAGAAAAAAAGTTAGGAAAGTAATAAGATTTTCTAACGGTGCGTTACCTTTTTGTAATTGCGAGAGCACAACAATTACATATGTAGTCATTCCAGCACTTTTGCACCGCTAGAAAAAAAGTTAGGAAACTAATAAGATTTTCTAACGGTGCGTTACCTTTTTGGAACGCCGAGAGCACAACAATCACATATGTGATCATTCCAGCACTTTTGCACCGCTAGAAAAAAAGTTAGGAAACTAATAAGATTTTCTAACGGTGCGTTACCTTTTTGTAATTGCGAGAGCACAACAATTACATATGTAGTCATGCCAGCACTTTTGCACCACTAGAAAAAAAGTTAGGAAACTAATAAGATTTTCTAACGGTGCGTTAGCTTTTTGTAATTGCGAGAGCACAACAATTACATATGTCGTCATTCCAGCACTTTTGCACCGCTAGAAAAAAAGTTAGGAAACTAATAAGATTTTCTAACGGTGCGTTACCTTTTTGTAATTGCGAGAGCACAACGAGTACATATGTAGTCATTTCAGCACTTTTGCACCGCTAGAAAAAAAGTTAGGAAAGTAATACGATTTTCTAACGGTGCGTTGACTTTTTAGAATTCTGAGAGCACATCAATTACATATGTAATCATTCCAGCACTTTTGCACCGCTAGAAAAAAAGTTAGAAAACTAATAAGATTTTCTAAAGGGCGTTAGCTTTTTGTAATTGCGAGAGCACAACAATTACATATGTAGTCATTCCAGCACTTTTGCACCGCTAGAAAAAAAGTTAGGAAACTAACAAGATTTTCTACCGGTGCGTTACCTTTTTGTAATTGCGAGAGCACAACAATTACATATGTAGTCATTCCAGCACTTTTGCACCGCCAGAAAAAAAGTTAGGAAAGTAATAAGATTTTCTAACGGTGCGTTACCTTTTTGTAATTGCGAGAGCACAACGAGTACATATGTAGTCATTCCAGCACTTTTGCACCGCTAGAAAAAAAGTTAGGAAAGTAATAAGATTTTCTAACGGTGCGTTACCTTTTTGTAATTGCGAGAGCACAACAATTACATATGTAGTCATTCCAGCACTTTTGCACCGCTAGAAAAAAAGTTAGGAAACTAATAAGATTTTCTAACGGTGCGTTACCTTCTTGTAATTGCGAGAGCACAACAATTATATATGTAGTCATTCCAGCACTTTTGCACCGCTAGAAAAAAAGTTAGGAAAGTAATAAGATTTTCTAACGGTGCGTTACCTTTTTGTAATTGCGAGAGCACAACGAGTACATATGTAGTCATTCCAGCACTTTTGCACCGCTAGAAAAAAAGTTAGGAAACTAATAAGATTTTCTAAGGGTGCGTTACCTTTTTGTAATTGCGAGAGCACGACAATTACATATGTAGTCATTCCAGCACTTTTGCACCGCTAGAAAAAAAGTTAGGAAACTAATAAGATTTTCTAACGGTGCGTTAGCTTTTTGTAATTGCGAGAGCACAACAATTACATATGTAGTCATTCCAGCACTTTTGCACCGCTAGGAAAGTAATAAGATTTTCTAACGGTGCGTTACCTTTTTGTAATTGCGAAAGCACGACAATTACATATGAAGTCATTCCAACACTTTTGCACCGCTAGAAAAAAAGTTAGGAAAGTAATAAAATTTTCTAACGGTGCGTTACCTTTTTGGAACGCCGAGAGCACAACAATCACATATGTGATCATTCCAGCACTTTTGCACCGCTAGAAAAAAAGTTAGGAAACTAATAAGATTTTCTAACGGTGCGTTACCTTTTTGTAATTGCGAGAGCACAACAATTACATATGTAGTCATGCCAGCACTTTTGCACCACTAGAAAAAAAGTTAGGAAACTAATAAGATTTTCTAACGGTGCGTTACCTTTTTGTAATTGCGAAAGCACGACAATTACATATGAAGTCATTCCAACACTTTTGCACCGCTAGAAAAAAAGTTAGGAAACTAATAAGATTTTCTAACGGTGCGTTACCTTTTTGTAATTGCGAGAGCACAACGAGTACATATGTAGTCATTCCAGCACTTTTGCACCGCTAGAAAAAAAGTTAGGAAACTAATAAGATTTTCTAACGGTGCGTTACCTTTTTGTAATTGCGAGAGCACAACGAGTACATATGTAGTCATTCCAGCACTTTTGCACCGCTAGAAAAAAAGTTAGGAAAGTAATAAGATTTTCTAACGGTGCGTTGACTTTTTAGAATTCTGAGAGCACATCAATTACATATGTAATCATTCCAGCACTTTTGCACCGCTAGAAAAAAAGTTAGAAAACTAATAAGATTTTCTAAAGGGCGTTAGCTTTTTGTAATTGCGAGAGCACAACAATTACATATGTAGTCATTCCAGCACTTTTGCACCGCCAGAAAAAAAGTTAGGAAAGTAATAAGATTTTCTAACGGTGCGTTACCTTTTTGTAATTGCGAGAGCACAACGAGTACATATGTAGTCATTCCAGCACTTTTGCACCGCTAGAAAAAAAGTTAGGAAAGTAATAAGATTTTCTAACGGTGCGTTACCTTTTTGTAATTGCGAGAGCACAACAATTACATATGTAGTCATTCCAGCACTTTTGCACCGCTAGAAAAAAAGTTAGGAAACTAATAAGATTTTCTAACGGTGCGTTACCTTTTTGTAATTGCGAGAGCACGACAATTACATATGTAGTCATTCCAGCACTTTTGCACCGCTAGAAAAAAAGTTAGGAAACTAATAAGATTTTCTAACGGTGCGTTACCTTTTTGTAATTGCGAGAGCACAACGAGTACATATGTAGTCATTCCAGCACTTTTGCACCGCTAAAAAAAAAGTTAGGAAGGTAATAAGATTTTCTAACGGTGCGTTACCTTTTTGTAATTGCGAGAGCACGACAATTACATATTTAGTCATTTCAACACTTTTGCACCGCTAGAAAAAAAGTTAGGAAACTAATAAGATTTTCTAACGGTGCGTTACCTTTTTGGAACGCCGAGAGCACAACAATCACATATGTGATCATTCCAGCACTTTTGCACCGCTAGAAAAAAAGTTAGGAAAGTAATAAGATTTTCTAACGGTGCGTTACCTTTTTGTAATTGCTAGAGCACGACAATTACATATGTAGTCATTCCAGCACTTTTGCACCGCTAGAAAAAAAGTTAGGAAACTAATAAGATTTTCTAACGGTGCGTTACCTTTTTGTAATTGCGAGAGCACATATGTAGTCATTCCAGCACTTTTGCACCGCTAAAAAAAAAGTTAGGAAGGTAATAAGATTTTCTAACGGTGCGTTACCTTTTTGTAATTGCGAGAGCACGACAATTACATATTTAGTCATTCCAACACTTTTGCACCGCTAGAAAAAAAGTTAGGAAAGTAATAAGATTTTCTAACGGTGCGTTACCTTTTTGGAACGCCGAGAGCACAACAATCACATATGTGATCATTCCAGCACTTTTGCACCGCTAGGAAAAAAGTTAGGAAACTAATAAGATTTTCTAACGGTGCGTTACCTTTTTGTAATTGCGAGAGCACAACAATTACATATGTAGTCATTCCAGCACTTTTGCACCGCTAGAAAAAAAGTTAGGAAAGTAATAAGATTTTCTAACGGTGCGTTACCTTTTTGTAATTGCGAGAGCACAACAATTACATATGTAGTCATTCCAGCACTTTTGAACCGCTAGAAAAAAAGTTAGGAAAGTAATAAGATTTTCTAACGGTGCGTTACCTTTTTGTAATTGCGAGAGCACAACAATTACATATTTAGTCATTCCAGCACTTTTGCACCGCTAGAAAAAAAGTTAGAAAACTAATAAGATTTTCTAACGGTGCGTTACCTTTTTGTAATTGCGAGAGCACAACGAGTACATATGTAGTCATTCCAGCACTTTTGCACCGCTAGAAAAAAAGTTAGGAAAGTAATAAGATTTTCTAACGGTGCGTTACCTTTTTGTAATTGCGAGAGCACGACAATTACATATGTAGTCATTCCAGCACTTTTGCACCGCTAGAAAAAAAGTTAGGAAACTAATAAGATTTTCTAACGGTGCGTTACCTTTTTGTAATTGCGAGAGCACAACGAGTACATATGTAGTCATTCCAGCACTTTAGCACCGCTAGAAAAAAAGTTAGGAAAGTAATAAGATTTTCTAACGGTGCGTTACCTTTTTGTAATTGCGAGAGCACGACAATTACATACGTAGTCATTCCAACACTTTTGCACCGCTAGAAAAAAAGTTAGGAAACTAATAAGATTTTCTAACGGGGCGTTAGCTTTTTGTAATTGCGAGAGCACAACAATTACATATGTAGTCATTCCAGCACTTTTGCACCGCTAGAAAAAAAGTTAGGAAACTAATAAGATTTTCTAACGATGCGTTACCTTTTTGTAATTGCGAGAGCACAACAATTACATATGTAGTCATTCCAGCACTTTTGCACCGCCAGAAAAAAAGTTAGGAAAGTAATAAGATTTTCTAACGGTGCGTTACCTTTTTGTAATTGCGAGAGCACAACGAGTACACATGTAGTCATTCCAGCACTTTTGCACCGCTAGAAAAAAGTTAGGAAAGTAATAAGATTTTCTAACGGTGCGTTACCTTTTTGTAATTGCGAGAGCACAACAATTACATATGTAGTCATTCCAGCACTTTTGCACCTCTAGAAAAAAAGTTAGGAATCTAATAAGATTTTCTAACGGTGCGTTACCTTCTTGTAATTGCGAGAGCACAACAATTACATATGTAGTCATTCCAGCACTTTTGCACCGCTAGAAAAAAAGTTAGGAAAGTAATAAGATTTTCTAACGGTGCGTTACCTTTTTGTAATTGCGAGAGCACAACAATTACATATTTAGTCATTCCAGCACTTTTGCACCGCTAGAAAAAAAGTTAGAAAACTAATAAGATTTTCTAACGGTGCGTTACCTTTTTGTAATTGCGAGAGCACAACGAGTACATATGTAGTCATTCCAGCACTTTTGCACCGCTAGAAAAAAAGTTAGGAAAGTAATAAGATTTTCTAACGGTGCGTTACCTTTTTGTAATTGCGAGAGCACGACAATTACATATGTAGTCATTCCAGCACTTTTGTACCGCTAGAAAAAAAGTTAGGAAACTAATAAGATTTTCTAACGGTGCGTTACCTTTTTGTAATTGCGAGAGCACAACGAGTACATATGTAGTCATTCCAGCACTTTAGCACCGCTAGAAAAAAAGTTAGGAAAGTAATAAGATTTTCTAACGGTGCGTTACCTTTTTGTAATTGCGAGAGCACGACAATTACATACGTAGTCATTCCAACACTTTTGCACCGCTAGAAAAAAAGTTAGGAAACTAATAAGATTTTCTAACGGGGCGTTAGCTTTTTGTAATTGCGAGAGCACAACAATTACATATGTAGTCATTCCAGCACTTTTGCACCGCTAGAAAAAAAGTTAGGAAACTAATAAGATTTTCTAACGATGCGTTACCTTTTTGTAATTGCGAGAGCACAACAATTACATATGTAGTCATTCCAGCACTTTTGCACCGCCAGAAAAAAAGTTAGGAAAGTAATAAGATTTTCTAACGGTGCGTTACCTTTTTGTAATTGCGAGAGCACAACGAGTACACATGTAGTCATTCCAGCACTTTTGCACCGCTAGAAAAAAGTTAGGAAAGTAATAAGATTTTCTAACGGTGCGTTACCTTTTTGTAATTGCGAGAGCACAACAATTAAATATGTAGTCATTCCAGCACTTTTGCACCTCTAGAAAAAAAGTTAGGAATCTAATAAGATTTTCTAACGGTGCGTTACCTTCTTGTAATTGCGAGAGCACAACAATTACATATGTAGTCATTCCAGCACTTTTGCACCGCTAGAAAAAAAGTTAGGAAAGTAATAAGATTTTCTAACGGTGCGTTACCTTTTTGTAATTGCGAGAGCACGACAATTACATATGTAGTCATTCCAGCACTTTTGCACCGCTAGAAAAAAAGTTAGGAAACTAATAAGATTTTCTAACGGTGCGTTACCTTTTTGTAATTGCGAGAGCACAACGAGTACATATGTGGTCATTCCAGCACTTTTGCACCGCTAGAAAAAAAGTTAGGAAAGTAATAAGATTTTCTAACGGTGCGTTACCTTTTTGTAATTGCGAGAGCACGACAATTACATACGTAGTCATTCCAACACTTTTGAACCGCTAGAAAAAAAGTTAGTAAAGTAATAAGATTTTCTAACGGTGCGTTACCTTTTTGTAATTGCGAGAGCACAACAATTACATATTTAGTCATTCCAGCACTTTTGCACCGCTAGAAAAAAAGTTAGGAAACTAATAAGATTTTCTAACGGTGCGTTACCTTTTTGTAATTGCGAAAGCACTACGAGTACATATGTAGTCATTCCAGCACTTTTGCACCGCTAGAAAAAAAGTTAGGAAAGTAATAAGATTTTCTAACGGTGCGTTACCTTTTTGTAATTGCGAGAGCACAACGAGTACATATGTAGTCATTCCAGCACGTTTGCACCGCTAGAAAAAAAGTTAGGAAACTAATAAGATTTTCTAACGGTGCGTTACCTTTTTGTAATTGCGAGAGCACGACAATTACATATGTAGTCATTCCAGCACTTTTGCACCGCTAGAAAAAAAGTTAGGAAACTAATAAGATTTTCTAACGGTGCGTTACCTTTTTGTAATTGCGAGAGCACGACCATTACATACGTAGTCATTCCAACACTTTTGAACTGCTAGAAAAAAAGTTAGGAAAGTAATAAGATTTTCTAACGGTGCGTTACCTTTTTGTAATTGCGAGAGCACGACAATTACATACGTAGTCATTCCAACACTTTTGCACCGCTAGAAAAAAAGTTAGGAAACTAATAAGATTTTCTAACGGTGCGTTAGCTTCTTGTAATTGCGAGAGCACAACGAGTACACATGTAGTCATTCCAGCACTTTTGCACCGCTAGAAAAAAGTTAGGAAAGTAATAAGATTTTCTAACGGTGCGTTACCTTTTTGTAATTGCGAGAGCACAACAATTACATATGTAGTCATTCCAGCACTTTTGCACCGCTAGAAAAAAAGTTAGGAATCTAATAAGATTTTCTAACGGTGCGTTACCTTCTTGTAATTGCGAGAGCACAACAATTACATATGTAGTCATTCCAGCACTTTTGAACCGCTAGAAAAAAAGTTAGGAAAGTAATAAGATTTTCTAACGGTGCGTTACCTTTTTGTAATTGCGAAAGCACTACGAGTACATATGTAGTCATTCCAGCACTTTTGCACCGCTAGAAAAAAAGTTAGGAAAGTAATAAGATTTTCTAACGGTGCGTTACCTTTTTGTAATTGCGAGAGCACAACGAGTACATATGTAGTCATTCCAGCACGTTTGCACCGCTAGAAAAAAAGTTAGGAAACTAATAAGATTTTCTAACGGTGCGTTACCTTTTTGTAATTGCGAGAGCACGACAATTACATATGTAGTCATTCCAGCACTTTTGCACCGCTAGAAAAAAAGTTAGGAAACTAATAAGATTTTCTAACGGTGCGTTACCTTTTTGTAATTGCGAGAGCACGACAATTACATACGTAGTCATTCCAACACTTTTGAACCGCTAGAAAAAAAGTTAGGAAAGTAATAAGATTTTCTAACGGTGCGTTACCTTTTTGTAATTGCGAGAGCACGACAATTACATACGTAGTCATTCCAATACTTTTGCACCGCTAGAAAAAAAGTTAGGAAACTAATAAGATTTTCTAACGGTGCGTTAGCTTTTTGTAATTGCGAGAGCACAACGAGTACACATGTAGTCATTCCAGCACTTTTGCACCGCTAGAAAAAAGTTAGGAAAGTAATAAGATTTTCTAACGGTGCGTTACCTTTTTGTAATTGCGAGAGCACAACAATTACATATGTAGTCATTCCAGCACTTTTGCACCGCTAGAAAAAAAGTTAGGAATCTAATAAGATTTTCTAACGGTGCGTTACCTTCTTGTAATTGCGAGAGCACGACAATTACATATGTAGTCATTCCAGCACTTTTGCACCGCTATAAAAAAAGTTAGGAAACTAATAAGATTTTCTAACGGTACGTTACCTTTTTGTAATTGCGAGAGCACAACGAGTACATGTGGTCATTCCAGCACTTTTGCACCGCTAGAAAAAAAGTTAGGAAACTAATAAGATTTTCTAACGGTGCGTTACCTTTTTGGAACGCCGAGAGCACAACAATCACATATGTGATCATTCCAGCACTTTTGCACCGCTAGAAAAAAAGTTAGGAAACTAATAAGATTTTCTAACGGTGCGTTACCTTTTTGTAATTGCGAGAGCACGACAATTACATATGTAGTCATTCTAGCACTTTTGCACCGCTAGAAAAAAAGTTAGGAAAGTAATAAGATTTTCTAACGGTGCGTTACCTTTTTGTAATTGCGAGAGCACGACAATTACATATGTAGTCATTCCAGCACTTTTGCACCGCAAGAAAAAAAGTTAGGAAACTAATAAGATTTTCTAACGGTGCGTTACCTTTTTGTAATTGCGAGAGCACAACAATTACATATGTAGTCATTCTAGCACTTTTGCACCTCTAGAAAAAAAGTTAGGAAAGTAATAAGATTTTCTAACGGTGCGTTACCTTTTTGTAATTGCGAGAGCACAACAATTACATATGTAGTCATTCCAGCACTTTTGCACCGCTAGAAAAAAAGTTAGGAAAGTAATAAGATTTTCTAACGGTGCGTTACCTTTTTGTAATTGCGAGAGCACAACAATTACATATTTAGTCATTCCAGCACTTTTGCACCGCCAGAAAAAAAGTTAGGAAACTAATAAGATTTTCTAACGGTGCGTTACCTTTTTGTAATTGCGAGAGCACAACGAGTACATATGTGGTAATTCCAGCACTTTTGCACCGCTAGAAAAAAAGTTAGGAAAGTAATAAGATTTTCTAACGGTGCGTTACCTTTTTGGAACGCCGAGAGCACAACAATCACATATGTGATCATTCCAGCACTTTTGCACCGCTAGAAAAAAAGTTAGGAAACTAATAAGATTTTCTAACGGTGCGTTACCTTTTTGTAATTGCGAGAGCACAACAATTACATATGTAGTCATTCCAGCACTTTTGCACCGCTAGAAAAAAAGTTAGGAAACTAATAAGATTTTCTAACGGTGCGTTACCTTCCTGTAATTGCGAGAGCACAACAATTACATATGTAGTCATTCCAGCACTTTTGCACCGCTAGAAAAAAAGTTAGGAAAGTAATAAGATTTTCTAACGGTGCGTTACCTTTTTGTAATTGCGAGAGCACAACAATTACATATGTAGTCATTCCAGCACTTTTGCACCGCTAGAAAAAAAGTTAGGAAACTAATAAGATTTTCTAACGGTGCGTTACCTTCCTGTAATTGCGAGAGCACAACAATTACATATGTAGTCATTCCAGCACTTTTGCACCGCTAGAAAAAAAGTTAGGAAAGTAATAAGATTTTCTAACGGTGCGTTACCTTTTTGTAATTGCGAGAGCACGACAATTACATATGTAGTCATTCCAGCACTTTTGCACCGCTAGAAAAATAGTTAGGAAACTAATAAGATGTTGTAACAGTGCGTTACCTTTTTGTAATTGCGAGAGCACAACGAGTACATATGTAGTCATTCCAGCACTTTTGCACCGCTAGAAAAAAAGTTAGGAAAGTAATAAGATTTTCTAACGGTGCGTTACCTTTTTGTAATTGCGAGAGCACGACAATTACATATGTAGTCATTCCAACACTTTTGCACCGCTAGAAAAAAAGTTAGGAAAGTAATAAGATTTTCTAACAATGCGTTACCTTTTTGGAACGCCGAGAGCACAACAATCACATTCCATCACTTTTGCACCGCTAGAAAAAAAGTTAGGACACTAATAAGATTTTCTAACGGTGCGTTACCTTTTTGTAATTGCGAGAGCACAACGAGTACATATGTAGTCATTCCAGCACTTTTGCACCGCTAGAAAAAAAGTTAGGAAAGTAATAAGATTTTCTAACGGTGCGTTACCTTTTTGTAATTGCGAGAGCACAACGAGTACATATGTAGTCATTCCAGCACTTTTGCACCGCTAGAAAAAAAGTTAGGAAACTAATAAGATTTTCTAACGGTGCGTTACCTTTTTGTAATTGCGAGAGCACAACAATTACATATGTAGTCATTCCAGCACTTTTGCACCACTAGAAAAAAAGTTAGGAAACTAATAAGATTTTCTAACGGTGCGTTAGCTTTTTGTAATTGCGAGAGCACGACAATTACATATGTAGTCATTCCAGCACTTTTGCACCGCTAGAAAAAAAGTTAGGAAACTAATAAGATTTTCTAACGGTGCGTTACCTTTTTGTAATTGCGAGAGCACAACGAGTACATATGTTGTCATTCCAGCACTTTTGCACCGCTAGAAAAAAAGTTAGGAAAGTAATAAGATTTTCTAACGGTGCGTTACCTTTTTGTAATTGAGAGAGCACAACAATTACATATGTAGTCATTCCAGCACTTTTGCACAGCTAGAAAAAAAGTTAGGAAACTAATAAGATTTTCTAACGGTGCGTTACCTTTTTGTAATTGCGAGAGCACAACAATTACATATGTAGTCATTCCAGCACTTTTGCACCGCTAGAAAAAAAGTTAGGAAATTAATAAGATTTTCAAACGGTGCGTTACCTTTTTGTAATTGCGAGAGCACAACGAGTACATATGTAGTCATTCCAGCACTTTTGCACCGCTAGAAAAAAAGTTAGGAAACTAATAAGATTTTCTAACGGTGCGTTACCTTTTTGTAATTGCGAGAGCACAACAATTACATATGTAGTCATTCCAGCACTTTTGCACCACTAGAAAAAAAGTTAGGAAACTAATAAGATTTTCTAACGGTGCGTTAGCTTTTTGTAATTGCGAGAGCACGACAATTACATATGTAGTCATTCCAGCACTTTTGCACCGCTAGAAAAAAAGTTAGGAAACTAATAAGATTTTCTAACGGTGCGTTACCTTTTTGTAATTGCGAGAGCACAACGAGTACATATGTTGTCATTCCAGCACTTTTGCACCGCTAGAAAAAAAGTTAGGAAAGTAATAAGATTTTCTAACGGTGCGTTACCTTTTTGTAATTGAGAGAACACAACAATTACATATATAGTCATTCCAGCACTTTTGCACCGCTAGAAAAAAAGTTAGGAAAGTAATAAGATTTTCTAACGGTGCGTTACCTTTTTGTAATTGCGAGAGCACAACGAGTACATATGTAGTCATTCCAGCACTTTTGCACCGCTAGAAAAAAAGTTAGGAAATTAATAAGATTTTCAAACGGTGCGTTACCTTTTTGTAATTGCGAGAGCACGACAATTACATATGTAGTCATTCCAGCACTTTTGCACCGCTAGAAAAAAAGTTAGGAAACTAATTAGATTTTCTAACGGTGAGTTACCTTTTTGTAATTGCGAGAACACAACAATTACATATATAGTCATTCCAGCACTTTTGCACCGCTAGAAAAAAAGTTAGGAAAGTAATAAGATTTTCTAACGGTGCGTTACCTTTTTGTAATTGCGAGAGCACGACAATTACATATGTAGTCATTCCAGCACTTTTGCACCGCTAGAAAAAAAGATAGGAAACTAATAAGATTTTCTAACGGTGCGTTAGCTTTTTGTAATTGCGAGAGCACAACAATTACATATGTAGTCATTCCAGCACTTTTGCACCACTAGAAAAAAATTTAGGAAACTAATAAGATTTTCTAACGGTGCGTTAGCTTTTTGTAATTGCGAGAGCACAACAATTACATATGTGGTTATTCCAGCACTTTTGCACCGCTAGAAAAAAAGTTAGGAAACTAATAAGATTTTCTAACGGTGCGTTGACGTTTTAGAATTCTGAGAGCACAAGAATTACATATGTTGTCATTCCAGCACTTTTGCACCGCTAGAAAAAAAGTTAGGAAAGTAATAAGATTTTCTAACGGTGCGTTACCTTTTTGTAATTGAGAGAGCACAACAATTACATATGTAGTCATTCCAGCACTTTTGCACAGCTAGAAAAAAAGTTAGGAAACTAATAAGATTTTCTAACGGTGCGTTACCTTTTTGTAATTGCGAGAGCACAACAATTACATATGTAGTCATTCCAGCACTTTTGCACCGCTAGAAAAAAAGTTAGGAAAGTAATAAGATTTTCTAACGGTGCGTTACCTTTTTGTAATTGCGAGAGCACGACAATTACATATGTAGTCATTCCAGCACTTTTGCACCGCTAGAAAAAAAGTTAGGAAACTAATAAGATTTTCTAACGGTGCGTTACCTTTTTGTAATTGCGAGAGCACAACGAGTACATATGTAGTCATTCCAGCACATTTGCACCGCTAGAAAAAAAGTTAGGAAAGTAATAAGATTTTCTAACGGTGCGTTACCTTTTTGTAATTGAGAGAACACGACAATTACATATGTAGTCATTCCAGCACTTTTGCACCGCTAGAAAAAAAGATAGGAAACTAATAAGATTTTCTAACGGTGCGTTAGCTTTTTGTAATTGCGAGAGCACAACAATTACATATGTAGTCATTCCAGCACTTTTGCACTGCTAGAAAAAAAGTTAGGAAACTAATTAGATTTTCTAACGGTGCGTTACCTTTTTGTAATTGCGAGAACACAACAATTACATATATAGTCATTCCAGCACTTTTGCACCGCTAGAAAAAAAGTTAGGAAAGTAATAAGATTTTCTAACGGTGCGTTACCTTTTTGTAATTGCGAGAGCACGACAATTACATATGTAGTCATTCCAGCACTTTTGCACCGCTAGAAAAAAAGTTAGGAAACTAATTAGATTTTCTAACGGTGCGTTACCTTTTTGTAATTGCGAGAGCACGACAATTACATATGTAGTCATTCCAGCACTTTTGCACCGCTAGAAAAAAAGTTAGGAAACTAATTAGATTTTCTAACGGTGCGTTACCTTTTTGTAATTGCGAGAACACAACAATTACATATATAGTCATTCCAGCACTTTTGCACCGCTAGAAAAAAAGTTAGGAAAGTAATAAGATTTTCTAACGGTGCGTTACCTTTTTGTAATTGCGAGAGCACGACAATTACATATGTAGTCATTCCAGCACTTTTGCACCGCTAGAAAAAAAGTTAGGAAACTAATGGGATTTTCTAACGGTGCGTTAAATTTTTGTAATTGCAAGAGCACAACGAGTACATATGTAGTCATTCCAGCACTTTTGCACTGCTAGAAAAAAAGTTAGGAAACTAATAAGATTTTCTAACGGTGCGTTACCTTTTTGTAATTGAGAGAGCACAACAATTACATATGTAGTCATTCCAGCACTTTTGCACAGCTAGAAAAAAAGTTAGGAAACTAATAAGATTTTCTAACGGTGCGTTACCTTTTTGTAATTGCGAGAGCACAACAATTACATATGTAGTCATTCCAGCACTTTTGCACCGCTAGAAAAAAAGTTAGGAAAGTAATAAGATTTTCTAACGGTGCGTTACCTTTTTGTAATTGCGAGAGCACAACAATTACATATCTAGTCATTCCAGCACTTTTGCACCGCTAGAAAAAAAGTTAGGAAACTAATAAGATTTTCTAACGGTGCGTTACCTTTTTGTAATTGCGAGAGCACAACGAGTACATATGTAGTCATTCCAGCACATTTGCACCACTAGAAAAAAAGTTAGGAAACTAATAAGATTTTCTAACGGTGCGTTAGCTTTTTGTAATTGCGAGAGCACGACAATTACATATGTAGTCATTCCAGCACTTTTGCACCGCTAGAAAAAAAGTTAGGAAACTAATAAGATTTTCTAACGGTGCGTTACCTTTTTGTAATTGCGAGAGCACAACGAGTACATATGTTGTCATTCCAGCACTTTTGCACCGCTAGAAAAAAAGTTAGGAAAGTAATAAGATTTTCTAACGGTGCGTTACCTTTTTGTAATTGAGAGAGCACAACAATTACATATGTAGTCATTCCAGCACTTTTGCACAGCTAGAAAAAAAGTTAGGAAACTAATAAGATTTTCTAACGGTGCGTTACCTTTTTGTAATTGCGAGAGCACAACAATTACATATGTAGTCATTCCAGCACTTTTGCACCGCTAGAAAAAAAGTTAGGAAAGTAATAAGATTTTCTAACGGTGCGTTACCTTTTTGTAATTGCGAGAGCACGACAATTACATATGTAGTCATTCCAGCACTTTTGCACCGCTAGAAAAAAAGTTAGGAAACTAATAAGATTTTCTAACGGTGCGTTACCTTTTTGTAATTGCGAGAGCACAACGAGTACATATGTAGTTATTCCAGCACATTTGCACCGCTAGAAAAAAAGTTAGGAAAGTAATAAGATTTTCTAACGGTGCGTTACCTTTTTGTAATTGAGAGAACACGACAATTACATATGTAGTCATTCCAGCACTTTTGCACCGCTAGAAAAAAAGATAGGAAACTAATAAGATTTTCTAACGGTGCGTTAGCTTTTTGTAATTGCGAGAGCACAACAATTACATATGTAGTCATTCCAGCACTTTTGCACTGCTAGAAAAAAAGTTAGGAAACTAATAAGATTTTCTAACGGTGCGTTACCTTTTTGTAATTGCGAGAGCACGACAATTATATATGTAGTCATTCCAGCACTTTTGCACCGATAGAAAAAAAGTTAGGAAATTAATAAGATTTTCAAACGGTGCGTTACCTTTTTGTAATTGCGAGAGCACGACAATTACATATGTAGTCATTCCAGCACTTTTGCACCGCTAGAAAAAAAGTTAGGAAACTAATTAGATTTTCTAACGGTGCGTTACCTTTTTGTAATTGCGAGAACACAACAATTACATATATAGTCATTCCAGCACTTTTGCACCGCTAGAAAAAAAGTTAGGAAAGTAATAAGATTTTCTAACGGTGCGTTACCTTTTTGTAATTGCGAGAGCACGACAATTACATATGTAGTCATTCCAGCACTTTTGCACCGCTAGAAAAAAAGTTAGGAAACTAATGGGATTTTCTAACGGTGCGTTAAATTTTTGTAATTGCAAGAGCACAACGAGTACATATGTAGTCATTCCAGCACTTTTGCACTGCTAGAAAAAAAGTTAGGAAACTAATAAGATTTTCTAACGGTGCGTTACCTTTTTGTAATTGAGAGAGCACAACAATTACATATGTAGTCATTCCAGCACTTTTGCACAGCTAGAAAAAAAGTTAGGAAACTAATAAGATTTTCTAACGGTGCGTTACCTTTTTGTAATTGCGAGAGCACAACAATTACATATGTAGTCATTCCAGCACTTTTGCACCGCTAGAAAAAAAGTTAGGAAAGTAATAAGATTTTCTAACGGTGCGTTACCTTTTTGTAATTGCGAGAGCACAACAATTACATATCTAGTCATTCCAGCACTTTTGCACCGCTAGAAAAAAAGTTAGGAAACTAATAAGATTTTCTAACGGTGCGTTACCTTTTTGTAATTGCGAGAGCACAACGAGTACATATGTAGTCATTCCAGCACATTTGCACCACTAGAAAAAAAGTTAGGAAACTAATAAGATTTTCTAACGGTGCGTTAGCTTTTTGTAATTGCGAGAGCACGACAATTACATATGTAGTCATTCCAGCACTTTTGCACCGCTAGAAAAAAAGTTAGGAAACTAATAAGATTTTCTAACGGTGCGTTACCTTTTTGTAATTGCGAGAGCACAACGAGTACATATGTTGTCATTCCAGCACTTTTGCACCGCTAGAAAAAAAGTTAGGAAAGTAATAAGATTTTCTAACGGTGCGTTACCTTTTTGTAATTGAGAGAGCACAACAATTACATATGTAGTCATTCCAGCACTTTTGCACAGCTAGAAAAAAAGTTAGGAAACTAATAAGATTTTCTAACGGTGCGTTACCTTTTTGTAATTGCGAGAGCACAACAATTACATATGTAGTCATTCCAGCACTTTTGCACCGCTAGAAAAAAAGTTAGGAAAGTAATAAGATTTTCTAACGGTGCGTTACCTTTTTGTAATTGCGAGAGCACGACAATTACATATGTAGTCATTCCAGCACTTTTGCACCGCTAGAAAAAAAGTTAGGAAACTAATAAGATTTTCTAACGGTGCGTTACCTTTTTGTAATTGCGAGAGCACAACGAGTACATATGTAGTTATTCCAGCACATTTGCACCGCTAGAAAAAAAGTTAGGAAAGTAATAAGATTTTCTAACGGTGCGTTACCTTTTTGTAATTGAGAGAACACGACAATTACATATGTAGTCATTCCAGCACTTTTGCACCGCTAGAAAAAAAGATAGGAAACTAATAAGATTTTCTAACGGTGCGTTAGCTTTTTGTAATTGCGAGAGCACAACAATTACATATGTAGTCATTCCAGCACTTTTGCACTGCTAGAAAAAAAGTTAGGAAACTAATAAGATTTTCTAACGGTGCGTTACCTTTTTGTAATTGCGAGAGCACGACAATTATATATGTAGTCATTCCAGCACTTTTGCACCGATAGAAAAAAAGTTAGGAAATTAATAAGATTTTCAAACGGTGCGTTACCTTTTTGTAATTGCGAGAGCACGACAATTACATATGTAGTCATTCCAGCACTTTTGCACCGCTAGAAAAAAAGTTAGGAAACTAATTAGATTTTCTAACGGTGCGTTACCTTTTTGTAATTGCGAGAACACAACAATTACATATATAGTCATTCCAGCACTTTTGCACCGCTAGAAAAAAAGTTAGGAAAGTAATAAGATTTTCTAACGGTGCGTTACCTTTTTGTAATTGCGAGAGCACAACGAGTACATATGTAGTCATTCCAGCACTTTTGCACCGCTAGAAAAAAAGTTAGGAAATTAATAAGATTTTCAAACGGTGCGTTACCTTTTTGTAATTGCGAGAGCACGACAATTACATATGTAGTCATTCCAGCACTTTTGCACCGCTAGAAAAAAAGTTAGGAAACTAATTAGATTTTCTAACGGTGAGTTACCTTTTTGTAATTGCGAGAACACAACAATTACATATATAGTCATTCCAGCACTTTTGCACCGCTAGAAAAAAAGTTAGGAAAGTAATAAGATTTTCTAACGGTGCGTTACCTTTTTGTAATTGCGAGAGCACGACAATTACATATGTAGTCATTCCAGCACTTTTGCACCGCTAGAAAAAAAGTTAGAAAACTAATGGGATTTTCTAACGGTGCGTTAAATTTTTGTAATTGCAAGAGCACAACGAGTACATATGTAGTCATTCCAGCACTTTTGCACCGCTAGAAAAAAAGTTAGGAAACTAATAAGATTTTCTAACGGTGCGTTACCTTTTTGTAATTGCGAGAGCACAACAATTACATATGTAGTCATTCCAGCACTTTTGCACCACTAGAAAAAAAGTTAGGAAACTAATAAGATTTTCTAACGGTGCGTTAGCTTTTTGTAATTGCGAGAGCACAACGAGTACATATGTAGTCATTCCAGCACTTTTGCACCGCTAGAAAAAAAGTTAGGAAACTAATAAGATTTTCTAACGGTGCGTTACCTTTTTGTAATTGCGAGAGCACAACAATTACATATGTAGTCATTCCAGCACTTTTGCACCACTAGAAAAAAAGTTAGGAAACTAATAAGATTTTCTAACGGTGCGTTAGCTTTTTGTAATTGCGAGAGCACAACGAGTACATATGTAGTCATTCCAGCACTTTTGCACCGCTAGAAAAAAAGTTAGGAAACTAATAAGATTTTCTAACGGTTCGTTACCTTTTTGTAATTGCGAGAGCACAACAATTACATATGTAGTCATTCCAGCACTTTTGCACCACTAGAAAAAAAGTTAGGAAACTAATAAGATTTTCTAACGGTGCGTTAGCTTTTTGTAATTGCGAGAGCACAACAATTACATATGTGGTTATTCCAGCACTTTTGCACCGCTAGAAAAAAAGTTAGGAAACTAATAAGATTTTCTAACGGTGCGTTACCTTTTTGTAATTGCGAGAGCACAACGAGTACATATGTAGTCATTCCAGCACTTTTGCACCGCTAGAAAAAAAGTTAGGAAAGTAATAAGATTTTCTAACGGTGCGTTACCTTTTTGTAATTGCGAGAGCACGACAATTACATATGTAGTCATTCCAGCACTTTTGCACCGCTAGAAAAAAAGTTAGGAAACTAATTAGATTTTCTAACGGTGCGTTACCTTTTTGTAATTGCGAGAACACAACAATTACATATATAGTCATTCCAGCACTTTTGCACCGCTAGAAAAAAAGTTAGGAAAGTAATAAGATTTTCTAACGGTGCGTTACCTTTTTGTAATTGCGAGAGCACAACGAGTACATATGTAGTCATTCCAGCACTTTTGCACCGCTAGAAAAAAAGTTAGGAAATTAATAAGATTTTCAAACGGTGCGTTACCTTTTTGTAATTGCGAGAGCACGACAATTACATATGTAGTCATTCCAGCACTTTTGCACCGCTAGAAAAAAAGTTAGGAAACTAATTAGATTTTCTAACGGTGAGTTACCTTTTTGTAATTGCGAGAACACAACAATTACATATATAGTCATTCCAGCACTTTTGCACCGCTAGAAAAAAAGTTAGGAAAGTAATAAGATTTTCTAACGGTGCGTTACCTTTTTGTAATTGCGAGAGCACGACAATTACATATGTAGTCATTCCAGCACTTTTGCACCGCTAGAAAAAAAGTTAGGAAACTAATGGGATTTTCTAACGGTGCGTTAAATTTTTGTAATTGCAAGAGCACAACGAGTACATATGTAGTCATTCCAGCACTTTTGCACCGCTAGAAAAAAAGTTAGGAAACTAATAAGATTTTCTAACGGTGCGTTACCTTTTTGTAATTGCGAGAGCACAACAATTACATATGTAGTCATTCCAGCACTTTTGCACCACTAGAAAAAAAGTTAGGAAACTAATAAGATTTTCTAACGGTGCGTTAGCTTTTTGTAATTGCGAGAGCACAACGAGTACATATGTAGTCATTCCAGCACTTTTGCACCGCTAGAAAAAAAGTTAGGAAACTAATAAGATTTTCTAACGGTGCGTTACCTTTTTGTAATTGCGAGAGCACAACAATTACATATGTAGTCATTCCAGCACTTTTGCACCACTAGAAAAAAAGTTAGGAAACTAATAAGATTTTCTAACGGTGCGTTAGCTTTTTGTAATTGCGAGAGCACAACGAGTACATATGTAGTCATTCCAGCACTTTTGCACCGCTAGAAAAAAAGTTAGGAAACTAATAAGATTTTCTAACGGTGCGTTACCTTTTTGTAATTGCGAGAGCACAACAATTACATATGTAGTCATTCCAGCACTTTTGCACCACTAGAAAAAAAGTTAGGAAACTAATAAGATTTTCTAACGGTGCGTTAGCTTTTTGTAATTGCGAGAGCACAACAATTACATATGTGGTTATTCCAGCACTTTTGCACCGCTAGAAAAAAAGTTAGGAAACTAATAAGATTTTCTAACGGTGCGTTACCTTTTTGTAATTGCGAGAGCACAACGAGTACATATGTAGTCATTCCAGCACTTTTGCACCGCTAGAAAAAAAGTTAGGAAAGTAATAAGATTTTCTAACGGTGCGTTACCTTTTTGTAATTGCGAGAGCACGACAATTACATATGTAGTCATTCCAGCACTTTTGCACCGCTAGAAAAAAAGTTAGGAAACTAATAAGATTTTCTAACGGTGCGTTACCTTTTTGTAATTGCGAGAGCACAACGAGTACATATGTAGTCATTCCAGCACATTTGCACCGCTAGAAAAAAAGTTAGGAAAGTAATAAGATTTTCTAACGGTGCGTTACCTTTTTGTAATTGAGAGAACACGACAATTACATATGTAGTCATTCCAGCACTTTTGCACCGCTAGAAAAAAAGATAGGAAACTAATAAGATTTTCTAACGGTGCGTTAGCTTTTTGTAATTGCGAGAGCACAACAATTACATATGTAGTCATTCCAGCACTTTTGCACTGCTAGAAAAAAAGTTAGGAAACTAATAAGATTTTCTAACGGTGCGTTACCTTTTTGTAATTGCGAGAGCACGACAATTATATATGTAGTCATTCCAGCACTTTTGCACCGCTAGAAAAAAAGTTAGGAAACTAATTAGATTTTCTAACGGTGCGTTACCTTTTTGTAATTGCGAGAACACAACAATTACATATATAGTCATTCCAGCACTTTTGCACCGCTAGAAAAAAAGTTAGGAAAGTAATAAGATTTTCTAACGGTGCGTTACCTTTTTGTAATTGCGAGAGCACGACAATTACATATGTAGTCATTCCAGCACTTTTGCACCGCTAGAAAAAAAGTTAGGAAACTAATGGGATTTTCTAACGGTGCGTTAAATTTTTGTAATTGCAAGAGCACAACGAGTACATATGTAGTCATTCCAGCACTTTTGCACCGCTAGAAAAAAAGTTAGGAAACTAATAAGATTTTCTAACGGTGCGTTACCTTTTTGTAATTGCGAGGGCACAACGAGTACATATGTAGTCATTCCAGCACTTTTGCACCGCTAGAAAAAAAGTTAGGAAACTAATTAGATTTTCTAACGGTGCGTTACCTTTTTGTAATTGCGAGAACACAACAATTACATATATAGTCATTCCAGCACTTTTGCACCGCTAGAAAAAAAGTTAGGAAAGTAATAAGATTTTCTAACGGTGCGTTACCTTTTTGTAATTGCGAGAGCACGACAATTACATATGTAGTCATTCCAGCACTTTTGCACCGCTAGAAAAAAAGTTAGGAAACTAATGGGATTTTCTAACGGTGCGTTAAATTTTTGTAATTGCAAGAGCACAATGAGTACATATGTAGTCATTCCAGCACTTTTGCACCGCTAGAAAAAAAGTTAGGAAACTAATAAGATTTTCTAACGGTGCGTTACCTTTTTGTAATTGCGAGAGCACAACAATTACATATGTAGTCATTCCAGCACTTTTGCACCACTAGAAAAAAAGTTAGGAAACTAATAAGATTTTCTAACGGTGCGTTAGCTTTTTGTAATTGCGAGAGCACAACGAGTACATATGTAGTCATTCCAGCACTTTTGCACCGCTAGAAAAAAAGTTAGGAAACTAATAAGATTTTCTAACGGTGCGTTACCTTTTTGTAATTGCGAGGGCACAACGAGTACATATGTAGTCATTCCAGCACTTTTGCACCGCTGGAAAAAAAGTTAGGAAAGTAATAAGATTTTCTAACGGTGCGTTACCTTTTTGTAATTGCGAGAGCACGACAATTACATATGTAGTCATTCCAGCACTTTTGCACCGCTAGAAAAAAAGTTGGGAAAGGAATAAGATTTTCTAACGGTGCGTTACCTTTTTGTAATTGCGAGAGCACAACAATTACATATGTAGTCATTCCAGCACTTTTGCACCGCTAGAAAAAAAGTTAGGAAACTAATAAGATTTTCTAACGGTGCGTTACCTTTTTGTAATTGCGAGAGCACAACGAGTACATATGTTGTCATTCCAGCACTTTTGCACCGCTAGAAAAAAAGTTAGGAAAGTAATAAGATTTTCTAACGGTGCGTTACCTTTTTGTAATTGAGAGAGCACAACAATTACATATGTAGTCATTCCAGCACTTTTGCACAGCTAGAAAAAAAGTTAGGAAACTAATAAGATTTTCTAACGGTGCGTTACCTTTTTGTAATTGCGAGAGCACAACAATTACATATGTAGTCATTCCAGCACTTTTGCACCGCTAGAAAAAAAGTTAGGAAAGTAATAAGATTTTCTAACGGTGCGTTACCTTTTTGTAATTGCGAGAGCACGACAATTACATATGTAGTCATTCCAGCACTTTTGCACCGCTAGAAAAAAAGTTAGGAAACTAATAAGATTTTCTAACGGTGCGTTACCTTTTTGTAATTGCGAGAGCACAACGAGTACATATGTAGTCATTCCAGCACTTTTGCACCGCTAGAAAAAAAGTTAGGAAAGTAATAAGATTTTCTAACGGTGCGTTACCTTTTTGTAATTGCGAGAGCACGACAATTACATATGTAGTCATTCCACCACTTTTGCACCTCTAGAAAAAAAGTTAGGAAACTAATGGGATTTTCTAACGGTGCGTTAAATTTTTGTAATTGCGAGAGCACAACGAGTACATATGTAGTCATTCCAGCACTTTTGCACCGCTAGAAAAAAAGTTAGGAAACTAATAAGATTTTCTAACGGTGCGTTACCTTTTTGTAATTGCGAGAGCACAACAATTACATATGTAGTCATTCCAGCACTTTTGCACCACTAGAAAAAAAGTTAGGAAACTAATAAGATTTTCTAACGGTGCGTTAGCTTTTTGTAATTGCGAGAGCACAACAATTACATATGTGGTTATTCCAGCACTTTTGCACCGCTAGAAAAAAAGTTAGGAAACTAATAAGATTTTCTAACGGTGCGTTACCTTTTTGTAATTGCGAGAGCACAACGAGTACATATGTAGTCATTCCAGCACTTTTGCACCGCTAGAAAAAAAGTTAGGAAAGTAATAAGATTTTCTAACGGTGCGTTACCTTTTTGTAATTGCGAGAGCACGACAATTACATATGTAGTCATTCCAGCACTTTTGCACCGCTAGAAAAAAAGTTAGGAAACTAATAAGATTTTCTAACGGTGCGTTACCTTTTTGTAATTGCGAGAGCACAACGAGTACATATGTAGTCATTCCAGCACATTTGCACCGCTAGAAAAAAAGTTAGGAAAGTAATAAGATTTTCTAACGGTGCGTTACCTTTTTGTAATTGAGAGAACACGACAATTACATATGTAGTCATTCCAGCACTTTTGCACCGCTAGAAAAAAAGATAGGAAACTAATAAGATTTTCTAACGGTGCGTTAGCTTTTTGTAATTGCGAGAGCACAACAATTACATATGTAGTCATTCCAGCACTTTTGCACTGCTAGAAAAAAAGTTAGGAAACTAATAAGATTTTCTAACGGTGCGTTACCTTTTTGTAATTGCGAGAGCACGACAATTATATATGTAGTCATTCCAGCACTTTTGCACCGCTAGAAAAAAAGTTAGGAAACTAATTAGATTTTCTAACGGTGCGTTACCTTTTTGTAATTGCGAGAACACAACAATTACATATATAGTCATTCCAGCACTTTTGCACCGCTAGAAAAAAAGTTAGGAAAGTAATAAGATTTTCTAACGGTGCGTTACCTTTTTGTAATTGCGAGAGCACGACAATTACATATGTAGTCATTCCAGCACTTTTGCACCGCTAGAAAAAAAGTTAGGAAACTAATGGGATTTTCTAACGGTGCGTTAAATTTTTGTAATTGCAAGAGCACAACGAGTACATATGTAGTCATTCCAGCACTTTTGCACCGCTAGAAAAAAAGTTAGGAAACTAATAAGATTTTCTAACGGTGCGTTACCTTTTTGTAATTGCGAGGGCACAACGAGTACATATGTAGTCATTCCAGCACTTTTGCACCGCTAGAAAAAAAGTTAGGAAACTAATTAGATTTTCTAACGGTGCGTTACCTTTTTGTAATTGCGAGAACACAACAATTACATATATAGTCATTCCAGCACTTTTGCACCGCTAGAAAAAAAGTTAGGAAAGTAATAAGATTTTCTAACGGTGCGTTACCTTTTTGTAATTGCGAGAGCACGACAATTACATATGTAGTCATTCCAGCACTTTTGCACCGCTAGAAAAAAAGTTAGGAAACTAATGGGATTTTCTAACGGTGCGTTAAATTTTTGTAATTGCAAGAGCACAATGAGTACATATGTAGTCATTCCAGCACTTTTGCACCGCTAGAAAAAAAGTTAGGAAACTAATAAGATTTTCTAACGGTGCGTTACCTTTTTGTAATTGCGAGAGCACAACAATTACATATGTAGTCATTCCAGCACTTTTGCACCACTAGAAAAAAAGTTAGGAAACTAATAAGATTTTCTAACGGTGCGTTAGCTTTTTGTAATTGCGAGAGCACAACGAGTACATATGTAGTCATTCCAGCACTTTTGCACCGCTAGAAAAAAAGTTAGGAAACTAATAAGATTTTCTAACGGTGCGTTACCTTTTTGTAATTGCGAGGGCACAACGAGTACATATGTAGTCATTCCAGCACTTTTGCACCGCTGGAAAAAAAGTTAGGAAAGTAATAAGATTTTCTAACGGTGCGTTACCTTTTTGTAATTGCGAGAGCACGACAATTACATATGTAGTCATTCCAGCACTTTTGCACCGCTAGAAAAAAAGTTGGGAAAGGAATAAGATTTTCTAACGGTGCGTTACCTTTTTGTAATTGCGAGAGCACAACAATTACATATGTAGTCATTCCAGCACTTTTGCACCGCTAGAAAAAAAGTTAGGAAACTAATAAGATTTTCTAACGGTGCGTTACCTTTTTGTAATTGCGAGAGCACAACGAGTACATATGTTGTCATTCCAGCACTTTTGCACCGCTAGAAAAAAAGTTAGGAAAGTAATAAGATTTTCTAACGGTGCGTTACCTTTTTGTAATTGAGAGAGCACAACAATTACATATGTAGTCATTCCAGCACTTTTGCACAGCTAGAAAAAAAGTTAGGAAACTAATAAGATTTTCTAACGGTGCGTTACCTTTTTGTAATTGCGAGAGCACAACAATTACATATGTAGTCATTCCAGCACTTTTGCACCGCTAGAAAAAAAGTTAGGAAAGTAATAAGATTTTCTAACGGTGCGTTACCTTTTTGTAATTGCGAGAGCACGACAATTACATATGTAGTCATTCCAGCACTTTTGCACCGCTAGAAAAAAAGTTAGGAAACTAATAAGATTTTCTAACGGTGCGTTACCTTTTTGTAATTGCGAGAGCACAACGAGTACATATGTAGTCATTCCAGCACTTTTGCACCGCTAGAAAAAAAGTTAGGAAAGTAATAAGATTTTCTAACGGTGCGTTACCTTTTTGTAATTGCGAGAGCACGACAATTACATATGTAGTCATTCCACCACTTTTGCACCTCTAGAAAAAAAGTTAGGAAACTAATGGGATTTTCTAACGGTGCGTTAAATTTTTGTAATTGCGAGAGCACAACGAGTACATATGTAGTCATTCCAGCACTTTTGCACCGCTAGAAAAAAAGTTAGGAAAATAATAAGATTTTCTAACGGTGCGTTACCTTTTTGTAATTGCGAGAGCACAACGAGTACATATGTAGTCATTCCAGCACTTTTGCACCGCTAGAAAAAAAGTTAGGAAACTAATAAGATTTTCTAAAGGTGCGTTGACGTTTTAGAATTCTGAGAGCACAACAATTACATATGTAGTCATTCCGGCACTTTTGCACCGCTAGAAAAAAAGTTAGGAAATTAATAAGATTTTCTAACGGTGCGTTACCTTTTTGTAATTGCGAGAGGACGACAATTACATATGTAGTCATTCCAGCACTTTTGCACCTCTAGAAAAAAAGTTAGGAAACTAATGGGATTTTCTAACGGTGCGTTACCTTTTTGTAATTGCGAGAGCACAACAATTACATATCTAGTCATTCCAGTACTTTTGCACCGCTACAAAAAAAGTTAGAAAAGTAATAAGATTTTCTAACGGTGCGTTACCTTTTTGTAATTGCGAGAGCACAACGAGTACATATGTAGTCATTCCAGCACATTTGCACCGCTAGAAAAAAAGTTAGAAAAGTAATAAGATTTTCTAACGGTGCGTTACCTTTTTGTAATTGATAGAACACGACAATTACATATGTAGCCATTCCAGCACTTTTGCACCGCTAGAAAAAAAGATAGGAAACTAATAAGATTTTCTAACGGTGCGTTAGCTTTTTGTAATTGCGAGAGCACAACAATTACATATGTAGTCATTCCAGCACTTTTGCACTGCTAGAAAAAAAGTTAGGAAACTAATAAGATTTTCTAACGGTGCGTTACCTTTTTGTAATTGCGAGAGCACGACAATTATATATGTAGTCATTCCAGCACTTTTGCACCGCTAGAAAAAAAGTTAGGAAATTAATAAGATTTTCAAACGGTGCGTTACCTTTTTGTAATTGCGAGAGCACGACAATTACATATGTAGTCATTCCAGCACTTTTGCACCGCTAGAAAAAAAGTTAGGAAACTAATGGGATTTTCTAACGGTGCGTTAAATTTTTGTAATTGCGAGAACACAACAATTACATATATAGTCATTCCAGCACTTTTGCACCGCTAGAAAAAAAGTTAGGAAAGTAATAAGATTTTCTAACGGTGCGTTACCTTTTTGTAATTGCGAGAGCACAGCGAGCACATATGTAGTCATTCCAGCACTTTTGCACCGCTAGAAAAAAAGATAGGAAACTAATAAGATTTTCTAACGGTGCGTTAGCTTTTTGTAATTGCGAGAGCACAACAATTACATATGTAGTCATTCCAGCACTTTTGCACTGCTAGAAAAAAAGTTAGGAAACTAATAAGATTTTCTAACGGTGCGTTACCTTTTTGTAATTGCGAGAGCACGACAATTATATATGTAGTCATTCCAGCACTTTTGCACCGCTAGAAAAAAAGTTAGGAAATTAATAAGATTTTCAAACGGTGCGTTACCTTTTTGTAATTGCGAGAGCACGACAATTACATATGTAGTCATTCCAGCACTTTTGCACCGCTAGAAAAAAAGTTAGGAAACTAATTAGATTTTCTAACGGTGCGTTACCTTTTTGTAATTGCGAGAACACAACAATTACATATATAGTCATTCCAGCACTTTTGCACCGCTAGAAAAAAGTTAGGAAAGTAATAAGATTTTCTAACGGTGCGTTACCTTTTTGTAATTGCGAGAGCACGACAATTACATATGTAGTCATTCCAGCACTTTTGCACCGCTAGAAAAAAAGTTAGGAAACTAATAAGATTTTCTAACGGTGCGTTACCTTTTTGTAATTGCGAGAGCACAACGAGTACATATGTAGTCATTCCAGCACTTTTGCACCGCTAGAAAAAAAGTTAGGAAAGTAATAAGATTTTCTAACGGTGCGTTACCTTTTTGTAATTGCGAGAGCACGACAATTACATATGTAGTCATTCCACCACTTTTGCACCTCTAGAAAAAAAGTTAGGAAACTAATGGGATTTTCTAACGGTGCGTTAAATTTTTGTAATTGCGAGAGCACAACGAGTACATATGTAGTCATTCCAGCACTTTTGCACCGCTAGAAAAAAAGTTAGGAAACTAATAAGATTTTCTAACGGTGCGTTACCTTTTTGTAATTGCGAGAGCACAACAATTACATATGTAGTCATTCCAGCACTTTTGCACCACTAGAAAAAAAGTTAGGAAACTAATAAGATTTTCTAACGGTGCGTTAGCTTTTTGTAATTGCGAGAGCACAACAATTACATATGTGGTTATTCCAGCACTTTTGCACCGCTAGAAAAAAAGTTAGGAAACTAATAAGATTTTCTAACGGTGCGTTACCTTTTTGTAATTGCGAGAGCACAACGAGTACATATGTAGTTATTCCAGCACTTTTGCACCGCTAGAAAAAAAGTTAGGAAAGTAATAAGATTTTCTAACGGTGCGTTACCTTTTTGTAATTGCGAGAGCACGACAATTACATATGTAGTCATTCCAGCACTTTTGCACCGCTAGAAAAAAAGTTAGGAAACTAATAAGATTTTCTAACGGTGCGTTACCTTTTTGTAATTGCGAGAGCACAACGAGTACATATGTAGTCATTCCAGCACATTTGCACCGCTAGAAAAAAAGTTAGGAAAGTAATAAGATTTTCTAACGGTGCGTTACCTTTTTGTAATTGAGAGAACACGACAATTACATATGTAGTCATTCCAGCACTTTTGCACCGCTAGAAAAAAAGATAGGAAACTAATAAGATTTTCTAACGGTGCGTTAGCTTTTTGTAATTGCGAGAGCACAACAATTACATATGTAGTCATTCCAGCACTTTTGCACTGCTAGAAAAAAAGTTAGGAAACTAATAAGATTTTCTAACGGTGCGTTACCTTTTTGTAATTGCGAGAGCACGACAATTATATATGTAGTCATTCCAGCACTTTTGCACCGCTAGAAAAAAAGTTAGGAAACTAATTAGATTTTCTAACGGTGCGTTACCTTTTTGTAATTGCGAGAACACAACAATTACATATATAGTCATTCCAGCACTTTTGCACCGCTAGAAAAAAAGTTAGGAAAGTAATAAGATTTTCTAACGGTGCGTTACCTTTTTGTAATTGCGAGAGCACGACAATTACATATGTAGTCATTCCAGCACTTTTGCACCGCTAGAAAAAAAGTTAGGAAACTAATGGGATTTTCTAACGGTGCGTTAAATTTTTGTAATTGCAAGAGCACAACGAGTACATATGTAGTCATTCCAGCACTTTTGCACCGCTAGAAAAAAAGTTAGGAAACTAATAAGATTTTCTAACGGTGCGTTACCTTTTTGTAATTGCGAGGGCACAACGAGTACATATGTAGTCATTCCAGCACTTTTGCACCGCTAGAAAAAAAGTTAGGAAACTAATTAGATTTTCTAACGGTGCGTTACCTTTTTGTAATTGCGAGAACACAACAATTACATATATAGTCATTCCAGCACTTTTGCACCGCTAGAAAAAAAGTTAGGAAAGTAATAAGATTTTCTAACGGTGCGTTACCTTTTTGTAATTGCGAGAGCACGACAATTACATATGTAGTCATTCCAGCACTTTTGCACCGCTAGAAAAAAAGTTAGGAAACTAATGGGATTTTCTAACGGTGCGTTAAATTTTTGTAATTGCAAGAGCACAATGAGTACATATGTAGTCATTCCAGCACTTTTGCACCGCTAGAAAAAAAGTTAGGAAACTAATAAGATTTTCTAACGGTGCGTTACCTTTTTGTAATTGCGAGAGCACAACAATTACATATGTAGTCATTCCAGCACTTTTGCACCACTAGAAAAAAAGTTAGGAAACTAATAAGATTTTCTAACGGTGCGTTAGCTTTTTGTAATTGCGAGAGCACAACGAGTACATATGTAGTCATTCCAGCACTTTTGCACCGCTAGAAAAAAAGTTAGGAAACTAATAAGATTTTCTAACGGTGCGTTACCTTTTTGTAATTGCGAGGGCACAACGAGTACATATGTAGTCATTCCAGCACTTTTGCACCGCTGGAAAAAAAGTTAGGAAAGTAATAAGATTTTCTAACGGTGCGTTACCTTTTTGTAATTGCGAGAGCACGACAATTACATATGTAGTCATTCCAGCACTTTTGCACCGCTAGAAAAAAAGTTGGGAAAGGAATAAGATTTTCTAACGGTGCGTTACCTTTTTGTAATTGCGAGAGCACAACAATTACATATGTAGTCATTCCAGCACTTTTGCACCGCTAGAAAAAAAGTTAGGAAACTAATAAGATTTTCTAACGGTGCGTTACCTTTTTGTAATTGCGAGAGCACAACGAGTACATATGTTGTCATTCCAGCACTTTTGCACCGCTAGAAAAAAAGTTAGGAAAGTAATAAGATTTTCTAACGGTGCGTTACCTTTTTGTAATTGAGAGAGCACAACAATTACATATGTAGTCATTCCAGCACTTTTGCACAGCTAGAAAAAAAGTTAGGAAACTAATAAGATTTTCTAACGGTGCGTTACCTTTTTGTAATTGCGAGAGCACAACAATTACATATGTAGTCATTCCAGCACTTTTGCACCGCTAGAAAAAAAGTTAGGAAAGTAATAAGATTTTCTAACGGTGCGTTACCTTTTTGTAATTGCGAGAGCACGACAATTACATATGTAGTCATTCCAGCACTTTTGCACCGCTAGAAAAAAAGTTAGGAAACTAATAAGATTTTCTAACGGTGCGTTACCTTTTTGTAATTGCGAGAGCACAACGAGTACATATGTAGTCATTCCAGCACTTTTGCACCGCTAGAAAAAAAGTTAGGAAAGTAATAAGATTTTCTAACGGTGCGTTACCTTTTTGTAATTGCGAGAGCACGACAATTACATATGTAGTCATTCCACCACTTTTGCACCTCTAGAAAAAAAGTTAGGAAACTAATGGGATTTTCTAACGGTGCGTTAAATTTTTGTAATTGCGAGAGCACAACGAGTACATATGTAGTCATTCCAGCACTTTTGCACCGCTAGAAAAAAAGTTAGGAAAATAATAAGATTTTCTAACGGTGCGTTACCTTTTTGTAATTGCGAGAGCACAACGAGTACATATGTAGTCATTCCAGCACTTTTGCACCGCTAGAAAAAAAGTTAGGAAACTAATAAGATTTTCTAAAGGTGCGTTGACGTTTTAGAATTCTGAGAGCACAACAATTACATATGTAGTCATTCCGGCACTTTTGCACCGCTAGAAAAAAAGTTAGGAAATTAATAAGATTTTCTAACGGTGCGTTACCTTTTTGTAATTGCGAGAGCACAACGAGTACATATGTAGTCATTCCAGCACATTTGCACCACTAGAAAAAAAGTTAGGAAACTAATAAGATTTTCTAACGGTGCGTTAGCTTTTTGTAATTGCGAGAGCACGACAATTACATATGTAGTCATTCCAGCACTTTTGCACCGCTAGAAAAAAAGTTAGGAAACTAATAAGATTTTCTAACGGTGCGTTACCTTTTTGTAATTGCGAGAGCACAACGAGTACATATGTTGTCATTCCAGCACTTTTGCACCGCTAGAAAAAAAGTTAGGAAAGTAATAAGATTTTCTAACGGTGCGTTACCTTTTTGTAATTGAGAGAGCACAACAATTACATATGTAGTCATTCCAGCACTTTTGCACAGCTAGAAAAAAAGTTAGGAAACTAATAAGATTTTCTAACGGTGCGTTACCTTTTTGTAATTGCGAGAGCACAACAATTACATATGTAGTCATTCCAGCACTTTTGCACCGCTAGAAAAAAAGTTAGGAAAGTAATAAGATTTTCTAACGGTGCGTTACCTTTTTGTAATTGCGAGAGCACGACAATTACATATGTAGTCATTCCAGCACTTTTGCACCGCTAGAAAAAAAGTTAGGAAACTAATAAGATTTTCTAACGGTGCGTTACCTTTTTGTAATTGCGAGAGCACAACGAGTACATATGTAGTTATTCCAGCACATTTGCACCGCTAGAAAAAAAGTTAGGAAAGTAATAAGATTTTCTAACGGTGCGTTACCTTTTTGTAATTGAGAGAACACGACAATTACATATGTAGTCATTCCAGCACTTTTGCACCGCTAGAAAAAAAGATAGGAAACTAATAAGATTTTCTAACGGTGCGTTAGCTTTTTGTAATTGCGAGAGCACAACAATTACATATGTAGTCATTCCAGCACTTTTGCACTGCTAGAAAAAAAGTTAGGAAACTAATAAGATTTTCTAACGGTGCGTTACCTTTTTGTAATTGCGAGAGCACGACAATTATATATGTAGTCATTCCAGCACTTTTGCACCGATAGAAAAAAAGTTAGGAAATTAATAAGATTTTCAAACGGTGCGTTACCTTTTTGTAATTGCGAGAGCACGACAATTACATATGTAGTCATTCCAGCACTTTTGCACCGCTAGAAAAAAAGTTAGGAAACTAATTAGATTTTCTAACGGTGCGTTACCTTTTTGTAATTGCGAGAACACAACAATTACATATATAGTCATTCCAGCACTTTTGCACCGCTAGAAAAAAAGTTAGGAAAGTAATAAGATTTTCTAACGGTGCGTTACCTTTTTGTAATTGCGAGAGCACGACAATTACATATGTAGTCATTCCAGCACTTTTGCACCGCTAGAAAAAAAGTTAGGAAACTAATGGGATTTTCTAACGGTGCGTTAAATTTTTGTAATTGCAAGAGCACAACGAGTACATATGTAGTCATTCCAGCACTTTTGCACTGCTAGAAAAAAAGTTAGGAAACTAATAAGATTTTCTAACGGTGCGTTACCTTTTTGTAATTGAGAGAGCACAACAATTACATATGTAGTCATTCCAGCACTTTTGCACAGCTAGAAAAAAAGTTAGGAAACTAATAAGATTTTCTAACGGTGCGTTACCTTTTTGTAATTGCGAGAGCACAACAATTACATATGTAGTCATTCCAGCACTTTTGCACCGCTAGAAAAAAAGTTAGGAAAGTAATAAGATTTTCTAACGGTGCGTTACCTTTTTGTAATTGCGAGAGCACAACAATTACATATCTAGTCATTCCAGCACTTTTGCACCGCTAGAAAAAAAGTTAGGAAACTAATAAGATTTTCTAACGGTGCGTTACCTTTTTGTAATTGCGAGAGCACAACGAGTACATATGTAGTCATTCCAGCACATTTGCACCACTAGAAAAAAAGTTAGGAAACTAATAAGATTTTCTAACGGTGCGTTAGCTTTTTGTAATTGCGAGAGCACGACAATTACATATGTAGTCATTCCAGCACTTTTGCACCGCTAGAAAAAAAGTTAGGAAACTAATAAGATTTTCTAACGGTGCGTTACCTTTTTGTAATTGCGAGAGCACAACGAGTACATATGTTGTCATTCCAGCACTTTTGCACCGCTAGAAAAAAAGTTAGGAAAGTAATAAGATTTTCTAACGGTGCGTTACCTTTTTGTAATTGAGAGAGCACAACAATTACATATGTAGTCATTCCAGCACTTTTGCACAGCTAGAAAAAAAGTTAGGAAACTAATAAGATTTTCTAACGGTGCGTTACCTTTTTGTAATTGCGAGAGCACAACAATTACATATGTAGTCATTCCAGCACTTTTGCACCGCTAGAAAAAAAGTTAGGAAAGTAATAAGATTTTCTAACGGTGCGTTACCTTTTTGTAATTGCGAGAGCACGACAATTACATATGTAGTCATTCCAGCACTTTTGCACCGCTAGAAAAAAAGTTAGGAAACTAATAAGATTTTCTAACGGTGCGTTACCTTTTTGTAATTGCGAGAGCACAACGAGTACATATGTAGTTATTCCAGCACATTTGCACCGCTAGAAAAAAAGTTAGGAAAGTAATAAGATTTTCTAACGGTGCGTTACCTTTTTGTAATTGAGAGAACACGACAATTACATATGTAGTCATTCCAGCACTTTTGCACCGCTAGAAAAAAAGATAGGAAACTAATAAGATTTTCTAACGGTGCGTTAGCTTTTTGTAATTGCGAGAGCACAACAATTACATATGTAGTCATTCCAGCACTTTTGCACTGCTAGAAAAAAAGTTAGGAAACTAATAAGATTTTCTAACGGTGCGTTACCTTTTTGTAATTGCGAGAGCACGACAATTATATATGTAGTCATTCCAGCACTTTTGCACCGATAGAAAAAAAGTTAGGAAATTAATAAGATTTTCAAACGGTGCGTTACCTTTTTGTAATTGCGAGAGCACGACAATTACATATGTAGTCATTCCAGCACTTTTGCACCGCTAGAAAAAAAGTTAGGAAACTAATTAGATTTTCTAACGGTGCGTTACCTTTTTGTAATTGCGAGAACACAACAATTACATATATAGTCATTCCAGCACTTTTGCACCGCTAGAAAAAAAGTTAGGAAAGTAATAAGATTTTCTAACGGTGCGTTACCTTTTTGTAATTGCGAGAGCACAACGAGTACATATGTAGTCATTCCAGCACTTTTGCACCGCTAGAAAAAAAGTTAGGAAATTAATAAGATTTTCAAACGGTGCGTTACCTTTTTGTAATTGCGAGAGCACGACAATTACATATGTAGTCATTCCAGCACTTTTGCACCGCTAGAAAAAAAGTTAGGAAACTAATTAGATTTTCTAACGGTGAGTTACCTTTTTGTAATTGCGAGAACACAACAATTACATATATAGTCATTCCAGCACTTTTGCACCGCTAGAAAAAAAGTTAGGAAAGTAATAAGATTTTCTAACGGTGCGTTACCTTTTTGTAATTGCGAGAGCACGACAATTACATATGTAGTCATTCCAGCACTTTTGCACCGCTAGAAAAAAAGTTAGAAAACTAATGGGATTTTCTAACGGTGCGTTAAATTTTTGTAATTGCAAGAGCACAACGAGTACATATGTAGTCATTCCAGCACTTTTGCACCGCTAGAAAAAAAGTTAGGAAACTAATAAGATTTTCTAACGGTGCGTTACCTTTTTGTAATTGCGAGAGCACAACAATTACATATGTAGTCATTCCAGCACTTTTGCACCACTAGAAAAAAAGTTAGGAAACTAATAAGATTTTCTAACGGTGCGTTAGCTTTTTGTAATTGCGAGAGCACAACGAGTACATATGTAGTCATTCCAGCACTTTTGCACCGCTAGAAAAAAAGTTAGGAAACTAATAAGATTTTCTAACGGTGCGTTACCTTTTTGTAATTGCGAGAGCACAACAATTACATATGTAGTCATTCCAGCACTTTTGCACCACTAGAAAAAAAGTTAGGAAACTAATAAGATTTTCTAACGGTGCGTTAGCTTTTTGTAATTGCGAGAGCACAACGAGTACATATGTAGTCATTCCAGCACTTTTGCACCGCTAGAAAAAAAGTTAGGAAACTAATAAGATTTTCTAACGGTTCGTTACCTTTTTGTAATTGCGAGAGCACAACAATTACATATGTAGTCATTCCAGCACTTTTGCACCACTAGAAAAAAAGTTAGGAAACTAATAAGATTTTCTAACGGTGCGTTAGCTTTTTGTAATTGCGAGAGCACAACAATTACATATGTGGTTATTCCAGCACTTTTGCACCGCTAGAAAAAAAGTTAGGAAACTAATAAGATTTTCTAACGGTGCGTTACCTTTTTGTAATTGCGAGAGCACAACGAGTACATATGTAGTCATTCCAGCACTTTTGCACCGCTAGAAAAAAAGTTAGGAAAGTAATAAGATTTTCTAACGGTGCGTTACCTTTTTGTAATTGCGAGAGCACGACAATTACATATGTAGTCATTCCAGCACTTTTGCACCGCTAGAAAAAAAGTTAGGAAACTAATTAGATTTTCTAACGGTGCGTTACCTTTTTGTAATTGCGAGAACACAACAATTACATATATAGTCATTCCAGCACTTTTGCACCGCTAGAAAAAAAGTTAGGAAAGTAATAAGATTTTCTAACGGTGCGTTACCTTTTTGTAATTGCGAGAGCACAACGAGTACATATGTAGTCATTCCAGCACTTTTGCACCGCTAGAAAAAAAGTTAGGAAATTAATAAGATTTTCAAACGGTGCGTTACCTTTTTGTAATTGCGAGAGCACGACAATTACATATGTAGTCATTCCAGCACTTTTGCACCGCTAGAAAAAAAGTTAGGAAACTAATTAGATTTTCTAACGGTGAGTTACCTTTTTGTAATTGCGAGAACACAACAATTACATATATAGTCATTCCAGCACTTTTGCACCGCTAGAAAAAAAGTTAGGAAAGTAATAAGATTTTCTAACGGTGCGTTACCTTTTTGTAATTGCGAGAGCACGACAATTACATATGTAGTCATTCCAGCACTTTTGCACCGCTAGAAAAAAAGTTAGGAAACTAATGGGATTTTCTAACGGTGCGTTAAATTTTTGTAATTGCAAGAGCACAACGAGTACATATGTAGTCATTCCAGCACTTTTGCACCGCTAGAAAAAAAGTTAGGAAACTAATAAGATTTTCTAACGGTGCGTTACCTTTTTGTAATTGCGAGAGCACAACAATTACATATGTAGTCATTCCAGCACTTTTGCACCACTAGAAAAAAAGTTAGGAAACTAATAAGATTTTCTAACGGTGCGTTAGCTTTTTGTAATTGCGAGAGCACAACGAGTACATATGTAGTCATTCCAGCACTTTTGCACCGCTAGAAAAAAAGTTAGGAAACTAATAAGATTTTCTAACGGTGCGTTACCTTTTTGTAATTGCGAGAGCACAACAATTACATATGTAGTCATTCCAGCACTTTTGCACCACTAGAAAAAAAGTTAGGAAACTAATAAGATTTTCTAACGGTGCGTTAGCTTTTTGTAATTGCGAGAGCACAACGAGTACATATGTAGTCATTCCAGCACTTTTGCACCGCTAGAAAAAAAGTTAGGAAACTAATAAGATTTTCTAACGGTGCGTTACCTTTTTGTAATTGCGAGAGCACAACAATTACATATGTAGTCATTCCAGCACTTTTGCACCACTAGAAAAAAAGTTAGGAAACTAATAAGATTTTCTAACGGTGCGTTAGCTTTTTGTAATTGCGAGAGCACAACAATTACATATGTGGTTATTCCAGCACTTTTGCACCGCTAGAAAAAAAGTTAGGAAACTAATAAGATTTTCTAACGGTGCGTTACCTTTTTGTAATTGCGAGAGCACAACGAGTACATATGTAGTCATTCCAGCACTTTTGCACCGCTAGAAAAAAAGTTAGGAAAGTAATAAGATTTTCTAACGGTGCGTTACCTTTTTGTAATTGCGAGAGCACGACAATTACATATGTAGTCATTCCAGCACTTTTGCACCGCTAGAAAAAAAGTTAGGAAACTAATAAGATTTTCTAACGGTGCGTTACCTTTTTGTAATTGCGAGAGCACAACGAGTACATATGTAGTCATTCCAGCACATTTGCACCGCTAGAAAAAAAGTTAGGAAAGTAATAAGATTTTCTAACGGTGCGTTACCTTTTTGTAATTGAGAGAACACGACAATTACATATGTAGTCATTCCAGCACTTTTGCACCGCTAGAAAAAAAGATAGGAAACTAATAAGATTTTCTAACGGTGCGTTAGCTTTTTGTAATTGCGAGAGCACAACAATTACATATGTAGTCATTCCAGCACTTTTGCACTGCTAGAAAAAAAGTTAGGAAACTAATAAGATTTTCTAACGGTGCGTTACCTTTTTGTAATTGCGAGAGCACGACAATTATATATGTAGTCATTCCAGCACTTTTGCACCGCTAGAAAAAAAGTTAGGAAACTAATTAGATTTTCTAACGGTGCGTTACCTTTTTGTAATTGCGAGAACACAACAATTACATATATAGTCATTCCAGCACTTTTGCACCGCTAGAAAAAAAGTTAGGAAAGTAATAAGATTTTCTAACGGTGCGTTACCTTTTTGTAATTGCGAGAGCACGACAATTACATATGTAGTCATTCCAGCACTTTTGCACCGCTAGAAAAAAAGTTAGGAAACTAATGGGATTTTCTAACGGTGCGTTAAATTTTTGTAATTGCAAGAGCACAACGAGTACATATGTAGTCATTCCAGCACTTTTGCACCGCTAGAAAAAAAGTTAGGAAACTAATAAGATTTTCTAACGGTGCGTTACCTTTTTGTAATTGCGAGGGCACAACGAGTACATATGTAGTCATTCCAGCACTTTTGCACCGCTAGAAAAAAAGTTAGGAAACTAATTAGATTTTCTAACGGTGCGTTACCTTTTTGTAATTGCGAGAACACAACAATTACATATATAGTCATTCCAGCACTTTTGCACCGCTAGAAAAAAAGTTAGGAAAGTAATAAGATTTTCTAACGGTGCGTTACCTTTTTGTAATTGCGAGAGCACGACAATTACATATGTAGTCATTCCAGCACTTTTGCACCGCTAGAAAAAAAGTTAGGAAACTAATGGGATTTTCTAACGGTGCGTTAAATTTTTGTAATTGCAAGAGCACAATGAGTACATATGTAGTCATTCCAGCACTTTTGCACCGCTAGAAAAAAAGTTAGGAAACTAATAAGATTTTCTAACGGTGCGTTACCTTTTTGTAATTGCGAGAGCACAACAATTACATATGTAGTCATTCCAGCACTTTTGCACCACTAGAAAAAAAGTTAGGAAACTAATAAGATTTTCTAACGGTGCGTTAGCTTTTTGTAATTGCGAGAGCACAACGAGTACATATGTAGTCATTCCAGCACTTTTGCACCGCTAGAAAAAAAGTTAGGAAACTAATAAGATTTTCTAACGGTGCGTTACCTTTTTGTAATTGCGAGGGCACAACGAGTACATATGTAGTCATTCCAGCACTTTTGCACCGCTGGAAAAAAAGTTAGGAAAGTAATAAGATTTTCTAACGGTGCGTTACCTTTTTGTAATTGCGAGAGCACGACAATTACATATGTAGTCATTCCAGCACTTTTGCACCGCTAGAAAAAAAGTTGGGAAAGGAATAAGATTTTCTAACGGTGCGTTACCTTTTTGTAATTGCGAGAGCACAACAATTACATATGTAGTCATTCCAGCACTTTTGCACCGCTAGAAAAAAAGTTAGGAAACTAATAAGATTTTCTAACGGTGCGTTACCTTTTTGTAATTGCGAGAGCACAACGAGTACATATGTTGTCATTCCAGCACTTTTGCACCGCTAGAAAAAAAGTTAGGAAAGTAATAAGATTTTCTAACGGTGCGTTACCTTTTTGTAATTGAGAGAGCACAACAATTACATATGTAGTCATTCCAGCACTTTTGCACAGCTAGAAAAAAAGTTAGGAAACTAATAAGATTTTCTAACGGTGCGTTACCTTTTTGTAATTGCGAGAGCACAACAATTACATATGTAGTCATTCCAGCACTTTTGCACCGCTAGAAAAAAAGTTAGGAAAGTAATAAGATTTTCTAACGGTGCGTTACCTTTTTGTAATTGCGAGAGCACGACAATTACATATGTAGTCATTCCAGCACTTTTGCACCGCTAGAAAAAAAGTTAGGAAACTAATAAGATTTTCTAACGGTGCGTTACCTTTTTGTAATTGCGAGAGCACAACGAGTACATATGTAGTCATTCCAGCACTTTTGCACCGCTAGAAAAAAAGTTAGGAAAGTAATAAGATTTTCTAACGGTGCGTTACCTTTTTGTAATTGCGAGAGCACGACAATTACATATGTAGTCATTCCACCACTTTTGCACCTCTAGAAAAAAAGTTAGGAAACTAATGGGATTTTCTAACGGTGCGTTAAATTTTTGTAATTGCGAGAGCACAACGAGTACATATGTAGTCATTCCAGCACTTTTGCACCGCTAGAAAAAAAGTTAGGAAACTAATAAGATTTTCTAACGGTGCGTTACCTTTTTGTAATTGCGAGAGCACAACAATTACATATGTAGTCATTCCAGCACTTTTGCACCACTAGAAAAAAAGTTAGGAAACTAATAAGATTTTCTAACGGTGCGTTAGCTTTTTGTAATTGCGAGAGCACAACAATTACATATGTGGTTATTCCAGCACTTTTGCACCGCTAGAAAAAAAGTTAGGAAACTAATAAGATTTTCTAACGGTGCGTTACCTTTTTGTAATTGCGAGAGCACAACGAGTACATATGTAGTCATTCCAGCACTTTTGCACCGCTAGAAAAAAAGTTAGGAAAGTAATAAGATTTTCTAACGGTGCGTTACCTTTTTGTAATTGCGAGAGCACGACAATTACATATGTAGTCATTCCAGCACTTTTGCACCGCTAGAAAAAAAGTTAGGAAACTAATAAGATTTTCTAACGGTGCGTTACCTTTTTGTAATTGCGAGAGCACAACGAGTACATATGTAGTCATTCCAGCACATTTGCACCGCTAGAAAAAAAGTTAGGAAAGTAATAAGATTTTCTAACGGTGCGTTACCTTTTTGTAATTGAGAGAACACGACAATTACATATGTAGTCATTCCAGCACTTTTGCACCGCTAGAAAAAAAGATAGGAAACTAATAAGATTTTCTAACGGTGCGTTAGCTTTTTGTAATTGCGAGAGCACAACAATTACATATGTAGTCATTCCAGCACTTTTGCACTGCTAGAAAAAAAGTTAGGAAACTAATAAGATTTTCTAACGGTGCGTTACCTTTTTGTAATTGCGAGAGCACGACAATTATATATGTAGTCATTCCAGCACTTTTGCACCGCTAGAAAAAAAGTTAGGAAACTAATTAGATTTTCTAACGGTGCGTTACCTTTTTGTAATTGCGAGAACACAACAATTACATATATAGTCATTCCAGCACTTTTGCACCGCTAGAAAAAAAGTTAGGAAAGTAATAAGATTTTCTAACGGTGCGTTACCTTTTTGTAATTGCGAGAGCACGACAATTACATATGTAGTCATTCCAGCACTTTTGCACCGCTAGAAAAAAAGTTAGGAAACTAATGGGATTTTCTAACGGTGCGTTAAATTTTTGTAATTGCAAGAGCACAACGAGTACATATGTAGTCATTCCAGCACTTTTGCACCGCTAGAAAAAAAGTTAGGAAACTAATAAGATTTTCTAACGGTGCGTTACCTTTTTGTAATTGCGAGGGCACAACGAGTACATATGTAGTCATTCCAGCACTTTTGCACCGCTAGAAAAAAAGTTAGGAAACTAATTAGATTTTCTAACGGTGCGTTACCTTTTTGTAATTGCGAGAACACAACAATTACATATATAGTCATTCCAGCACTTTTGCACCGCTAGAAAAAAAGTTAGGAAAGTAATAAGATTTTCTAACGGTGCGTTACCTTTTTGTAATTGCGAGAGCACGACAATTACATATGTAGTCATTCCAGCACTTTTGCACCGCTAGAAAAAAAGTTAGGAAACTAATGGGATTTTCTAACGGTGCGTTAAATTTTTGTAATTGCAAGAGCACAATGAGTACATATGTAGTCATTCCAGCACTTTTGCACCGCTAGAAAAAAAGTTAGGAAACTAATAAGATTTTCTAACGGTGCGTTACCTTTTTGTAATTGCGAGAGCACAACAATTACATATGTAGTCATTCCAGCACTTTTGCACCACTAGAAAAAAAGTTAGGAAACTAATAAGATTTTCTAACGGTGCGTTAGCTTTTTGTAATTGCGAGAGCACAACGAGTACATATGTAGTCATTCCAGCACTTTTGCACCGCTAGAAAAAAAGTTAGGAAACTAATAAGATTTTCTAACGGTGCGTTACCTTTTTGTAATTGCGAGGGCACAACGAGTACATATGTAGTCATTCCAGCACTTTTGCACCGCTGGAAAAAAAGTTAGGAAAGTAATAAGATTTTCTAACGGTGCGTTACCTTTTTGTAATTGCGAGAGCACGACAATTACATATGTAGTCATTCCAGCACTTTTGCACCGCTAGAAAAAAAGTTGGGAAAGGAATAAGATTTTCTAACGGTGCGTTACCTTTTTGTAATTGCGAGAGCACAACAATTACATATGTAGTCATTCCAGCACTTTTGCACCGCTAGAAAAAAAGTTAGGAAACTAATAAGATTTTCTAACGGTGCGTTACCTTTTTGTAATTGCGAGAGCACAACGAGTACATATGTTGTCATTCCAGCACTTTTGCACCGCTAGAAAAAAAGTTAGGAAAGTAATAAGATTTTCTAACGGTGCGTTACCTTTTTGTAATTGAGAGAGCACAACAATTACATATGTAGTCATTCCAGCACTTTTGCACAGCTAGAAAAAAAGTTAGGAAACTAATAAGATTTTCTAACGGTGCGTTACCTTTTTGTAATTGCGAGAGCACAACGAGTACATATGTAGTCATTCCAGCACTTTTGCACCGCTAGAAAAAAAGTTAGGAAAGTAATAAGATTTTCTAACGGTGCGTTACCTTTTTGTAATTGCGAGAGCACGACAATTACATATGTAGTCATTCCACCACTTTTGCACCTCTAGAAAAAAAGTTAGGAAACTAATGGGATTTTCTAACGGTGCGTTAAATTTTTGTAATTGCGAGAGCACAACGAGTACATATGTAGTCATTCCAGCACTTTTGCACCGCTAGAAAAAAAGTTAGGAAAATAATAAGATTTTCTAACGGTGCGTTACCTTTTTGTAATTGCGAGAGCACAACGAGTACATATGTAGTCATTCCAGCACTTTTGCACCGCTAGAAAAAAAGTTAGGAAACTAATAAGATTTTCTAAAGGTGCGTTGACGTTTTAGAATTCTGAGAGCACAACAATTACATATGTAGTCATTCCGGCACTTTTGCACCGCTAGAAAAAAAGTTAGGAAATTAATAAGATTTTCTAACGGTGCGTTACCTTTTTGTAATTGCGAGAGGACGACAATTACATATGTAGTCATTCCAGCACTTTTGCACCTCTAGAAAAAAAGTTAGGAAACTAATGGGATTTTCTAACGGTGCGTTACCTTTTTGTAATTGCGAGAGCACAACAATTACATATCTAGTCATTCCAGTACTTTTGCACCGCTACAAAAAAAGTTAGAAAAGTAATAAGATTTTCTAACGGTGCGTTACCTTTTTGTAATTGCGAGAGCACAACGAGTACATATGTAGTCATTCCAGCACATTTGCACCGCTAGAAAAAAAGTTAGAAAAGTAATAAGATTTTCTAACGGTGCGTTACCTTTTTGTAATTGATAGAACACGACAATTACATATGTAGCCATTCCAGCACTTTTGCACCGCTAGAAAAAAAGATAGGAAACTAATAAGATTTTCTAACGGTGCGTTAGCTTTTTGTAATTGCGAGAGCACAACAATTACATATGTAGTCATTCCAGCACTTTTGCACTGCTAGAAAAAAAGTTAGGAAACTAATAAGATTTTCTAACGGTGCGTTACCTTTTTGTAATTGCGAGAGCACGACAATTATATATGTAGTCATTCCAGCACTTTTGCACCGCTAGAAAAAAAGTTAGGAAATTAATACGATTTTCAAACGGTGCGTTACCTTTTTGTAATTGCGAGAGCACGACAATTACATATGTAGTCATTCCAGCACTTTTGCACCGCTAGAAAAAAAGTTAGGAAACTAATGGGATTTTCTAACGGTGCGTTAAATTTTTGTAATTGCGAGAACACAACAATTACATATATAGTCATTCCAGCACTTTTGCACCGCTAGAAAAAAAGTTAGGAAAGTAATAAGATTTTCTAACGGTGCGTTACCTTTTTGTAATTGCGAGAGCACAGCGAGCACATATGTAGTCATTCCAGCACTTTTGCACCGCTAGAAAAAAAGATAGGAAACTAATAAGATTTTCTAACGGTGCGTTAGCTTTTTGTAATTGCGAGAGCACAACAATTACATATGTAGTCATTCCAGCACTTTTGCACTGCTAGAAAAAAAGTTAGGAAACTAATAAGATTTTCTAACGGTGCGTTACCTTTTTGTAATTGCGAGAGCACGACAATTATATATGTAGTCATTCCAGCACTTTTGCACCGCTAGAAAAAAAGTTAGGAAATTAATAAGATTTTCAAACGGTGCGTTACCTTTTTGTAATTGCGAGAGCACGACAATTACATATGTAGTCATTCCAGCACTTTTGCACCGCTAGAAAAAAAGTTAGGAAACTAATTAGATTTTCTAACGGTGCGTTACCTTTTTGTAATTGCGAGAACACAACAATTACATATATAGTCATTCCAGCACTTTTGCACCGCTAGAAAAAAGTTAGGAAAGTAATAAGATTTTCTAACGGTGCGTTACCTTTTTGTAATTGCGAGAGCACGACAATTACATATGTAGTCATTCCAGCACTTTTGCACCGCTAGAAAAAAAGTTAGGAAACTAATAAGATTTTCTAACGGTGCGTTACCTTTTTGTAATTGCGAGAGCACAACGAGTACATATGTAGTCATTCCAGCACTTTTGCACCGCTAGAAAAAAAGTTAGGAAAGTAATAAGATTTTCTAACGGTGCGTTACCTTTTTGTAATTGCGAGAGCACGACAATTACATATGTAGTCATTAGTCATTCCAGCACTTTTGCACCGCTAGAAAAAAAGTTAGGAAACTAATGGGATTTTCTAACGGTGCGTTACCTTTTTGTAATTGCGAGAGCACAACAATTACATATCTAGTCATTCCAGCACTTTTGCACCGCTAGAAAAAAAGTTAGGAAACTAATAAGATTTTCTTACGGTGCGTTACCTTTTTGTAATTGCGAGAGCACAACAATTATATATGTAGTCATTCCAGCACTTTTGCACCGCTAGAAAAAAAGTTAGGAAACTAATGAGATTTTCTAACGGTGCGTTACCTTTTTGTAATTGCGAGAGCACAACAATTACATATCTAGTCATTCCAGCACTTTTGCACCGCTAGAAAAAAAGTTAGGAAACTAATAAGATTTTCTAACGGTGCGTTACCTTTTTGTAATTGCGAGAGGACGACAATTACATATGTAGTCATTCCAGCACTTTTGCACCGCTAGAAAAAAAGTTAGGAAACTAATGAGATTTTCTAACGGTGCGTTACCTTTTTGTAATTGCGAGAGCACAACAATTACATATCTAGTCATTCCAGCACTTTTGCACCGCTAGAAAAAAAGTTAGGAAACTATAAGATTTTCTAACGGTGCGTTACCTTTTTGTAATTGCGAGAGCACAACGAGTACATATGTAGTCATTCCAGCACTTTTGCACCGCTAGAAAAAAAGTTAGGAAAGTAATAAGATTTTCTAACGGTGCGTTACCTTTTTGTAATTGAGAGAACACGACAATTACATATGTAGTCATTCCAGCACTTTTGCACCGCTAGAAAAAAAGTTAGGAAACTAATAAGATTTTCTAACGGTGCGTTAGCTTTTTGTAATTGCGAGAGCACAACAATTACATATGTAGTCATTCCAGCACTTTTGCACTGCTAGAAAAAAAGTTAGGAAACTAATAAGATTTTCTAACGGTGCGTTACCTTTTTGTAATTGCGAGAGCACAACAATTACATATGTAGTCATTCCAGCACTTTTGCACCGCTAGAAAAAAAGTTAGGAAATTAATAAGATTTTCAAACGGTGCGTTACCTTTTTGTAATTGCGAGAGCACGACAATTACATATGTAGTCATTCCAGCACTTTTGCACCGCTAGAAAAAAAGTTAGGAAACTAATAAGATTTTCTAACGGTGCGTTAGCTTTTTGTAATTGCGAGAGCACAACAATTACATATGTAGTCATTCCAGCACTTTTGCACCGCTAGAAAAAAAGTTAGGAAATTAATAAGATTTTCAAACGGTGCGTTACCTTTTTGTAATTGCGAGAGCACAACAATTACATATGTAGTCATTCCAGCACTTTTGCACCGCTAGAAAAAAAGTTAGGAAATTAATAAGATTTTCAAACGGTGCGTTACCTTTTTGTAATTGCGAGAGCACGACAATTACATATGTAGTCATTCCAGCACTTTTGCACCGCTAGAAAAAAAGTTAGGAAATTAATAAGATTTTCAAACGGTGCGTTACCTTTTTGTAATTGCGAGAGCACGACAATTACATATGTAGTCATTCCAGCACTTTTGCACCGCTAGAAAAAAAGTTAGGAAACTAATGGGATTTTCTAACGGTGCGTTAAATTTTTGTAATTGCGAGAGCACGAGTACATATGTAGTCATTCCAGCACTTTTGCACCGCTAGAAAAAAAGTTAGGAAACTAATAAGATTTTCTAACGGTGCGTTACCTTTTTGTAATTGCGAGAGCACAAGAATTACATATGTAGTCATTCCAGCACTTTTGCACCACTAGAAAAAAAGTTAGGAAACTAATAAGATTTTCTAACGATGCGTTACCTTTTTGTAATTGCGAGAGCACAACAATTACATATGTAGTCATTCCAGCACTTTTGCACCGCTAGAAAAAAGGTTAGGAAACTAATAAGATTTTCTAACGGTGCGTTACCTTTTTGTAATTGCGAGAACACAACAATTACATATATAGTCATTCCAGCACTTTTGCACCGCTAGAAAAAAAGTTAGGAAACTAATTAGATTTTCTAACGGTGCGTTACCTTTTTGTAATTGCGAGAGCACGACAATTACATACGTAGTCATTCCAGCACTTTTGCACCGCTAGAAAAAAAGTTAGGAAACTAATGGGATTTTCTAACAGTGCGTTAAATTTTTGTAATTGCGAGAGCACGAGTACATATGTAGTCATTCCAGCACTTTTGCACCGCTAGAAAAAAAGTTAGGAAACTAATAAGATTTTCTAACGGTGCGTTACCTTTTTGTAATTGCGAGAGCACAAGAATTACATATGTAGTCATTCCAGCACTTTTGCACCACTAGAAAAAAAGTTAGGAAACTAATAAGATTTTCTAACGATGCGTTACCTTTTTGTAATTGCGAGAGCACAACAATTACATATGTAGTCATTCCAGCACTTTTGCACCGCTAGAAAAAAGGTTAGGAAACTAATAAGATTTTCTAACGGTGCGTTACCTTTTTGTAATTGCGAGAACACAACAATTACATATATAGTCATTCCAGCACTTTTGCACCGCTAGAAAAAAAGTTAGGAAACTAATTAGATTTTCTAACGGTGCGTTACTTTTTGTAATTGCGAGAGCACGACAATTACATACGTAGTCATTCCAGCACTTTTGCACCGCTAGAAAAAAAGGTAGGAAACTAATGGGATTTTCTAACAGTGCGTTAAATTTTTGTAATTGCGAGAGCACAACGAGTACATATGTAGTCATTCCAGCACTTTTGCACCGCTAGAAAAAAAGTTAGGAAACTAATAAGATTTTCTAACGGTGCGTTACCTTTTTGTAATTGCGAGAGCACAAGAATTACATATGTAGTCATTCCAGCACTTTTGCACCACTAGAAAAAAAGTTAGGAAACTAATAAGATTTTCTAACGGTGCGTTACCTTTTTGTAATTGCGAGAGCACAACAATTACATATGTAGTCATTCCAGCACTTTTGCACCGCTAGAAAAAAGGTTAGGAAACTAATAAGATTTTCTAACGGTGCGTTACCTTTTTGTAATTGCGAGAGCACAACGAGTACATATGTAGTCATTCCAGCACTTTTGCACCGCTAGAAAAAAAGTTAGGAAAGTAATAAGATTCTCTAACGGTGCGTTACCTTTTTGTAATTGCGAGAGCACGACAATTACATATGTAGTCATTCCAGCACTTTTGCACTGCTAGAAAAAAAGTTAGGAAACTAATAAGATTTTCTAACGGTGCGTTACCTTTTTGTAATTGCGAGAGCACAACAATTACATATGTAGTCATTCCAGCACTTTTGCACCGCTAGACAAAAAGTTAGGAAAGTAATAAGATTTTCTAACGGTGCGTTACCTTTTTGTAATTGCGAGAGCACGACAATTATATATGTAGTCATTCCAGCACTTTTGCACCGCTAGAAAAAAAGTTAAGAAACTAATAAGATTTTCTAACAGTGCGTTACCTTTTTGTAATTGCGAGAGCACAAGAATTACATATGTAGTGATTCCAGCACTTTTGCACCACTAGAAAAAAAGTTAGGAAACTAATAAGATTTTCTAACGGTGCGTTACCTTTTTGTAATTGCGAGAGCACAACAATTACATATGTAGTCATTCCAGCACTTTTGCACCGCTAGACAAAAAGTTAGGAAAGTAATAAGATTTTCTAACGGTGCGTTACCTTTTTGTAATTGCGAGAGCACGACAATTATATATGTAGTCATTCCAGCACTTTTGCACTGCTAGAAAAAAAGTTAAGAAACTAATAAGATTTTCTAACAGTGCGTTACCTTTTTGTAATTGCGAGAGCACAAGAATTACATATGTAGTCATTCCAGCACTTTTGCACCACTAGAAAAAAAGTTAGGAAACTAATAAGATTTTCTAACGGTGCGTTACCTTTTTGTAATTGCGAGAGCACAACAATTACATATGTAGTCATTCCAGCACTTTTGCACCGCTAGAAAAAAGGTTAGGAAACTAATAAGATTTTCTAACGGTGCGTTACCTTTTTGTAATTGCGAGAGCACAACGAGTACATATGTAGTCATTCCAGCACTTTTGCACCGCTAGAAAAAAAGTTAGGAAAGTAATAAGATTTTCTAACGGTGCGTTACCTTTTTGTAATTGCGAGAACACGACAATTACATATGTAGTCATTCCAGCACTTTTGCACCGCTAGAAAAAAAGTTAGGAAATTAATAAGATTTTCTAACGGTGCGTTAGCTTTTTGTAATTGCGAGAGCACAACAATTACATATGTAGTCATTCCAGCACTTTTGCACTGCTAGAAAAAAAGTTAGGAAACTAATAGGATTTTCTAACGGTGCGTTACCTTTTTGTAATTGCGAGAGGACGACAATTACATATGTAGTCATTCCAGCACTTTTGCACCGCTAGAAAAAAAGTTAGGAAACTAATGGGATTTTCTAACGGTGCGTTACCTTTTTGTAATTGCGAGAGCACAACAATTACATATCTAGTCATTCCAGCACTTTTGCACCGCTAGAAAAAAAGTTAGGAAACTAATAAGATTCTCTAACGGTGCGTTACCTTTTTGTAATTGCGAGAGCACAACAATTATATATGTAGTCATTCCAGCACTTTTGCACCGCTAGAAAAAAAGTTAGGAAAGCAATAAGATTTTCTAACGGTGCGTTACCTTTTTGTAATTGCGAGAGCACGACAATTACATATGTAGTCATTCCGGCACTTTTGCACCGCTAGAAAAAAAGTTAGGAAATTAATAACATTTTCTAACGGTGCGTTACCTTTTTGTAATTGCGAGAGCACAACAATTACATATGTAGTCATTCCAGCACTTTTGCACTGCTAGAAAAAAAGTTAGGAAACTAATAAGATTTTCTAACGGTGCGTTACCTTTTTGTAATTGCGAGAGCACAACAATTACATATGTAGTCATTCCAGCACTTTTGCACCGCTAGAAAAAAAGTTAGGAAATTAATAAGATTTTCAAACAGTGCGTTACCTTTTTGTAATTGCGAGAGCACGACAATTACATATGTAGTCATTCCAGCACTTTTGCACTGCTAGAAAAAAAGTTAGGAAACTAATAAGATTTTCTAACGGTGCGTTAGCTTTTTGTAATTGCGAGAGCACAAGAATTACATATGTAGTCATTCCAGCACTTTTGCACCCCTAGAAAAAAAGTTAGGAAACTAATAAGATTTTCTAACGGTGCGTTACCTTTTTGTAATTGCGAGAGCACAACAGTTACTTATGTAGTCATTCCAGCACTTTTGCACCGCTAGAAAAAAGGTTAGGAAACTAATAAGATTTTCTAACGGTGCGTTACTTTTTTGTAATTGCGAGAGCACAACGAGTACATATGTAGTCATTCCAGCACTTTTGCACCGCTAGAAAAAAAGTTAGGAAAGTAATAAGATTTTCTAACGGTGCGTTACCTTTTTGTAATTGCGAGAACACGACAATTACATATGTAGTCATTCCAGCACTTTTGCACCGCTAGAAAAAAAGTTAGGAAACTAATAAGATTTTCTAACGGTGCGTTAGCTTTTTGTAATTGCGAGAGCACAACAATTACATATGTAGTAATTCCAGCACTTTTGCACCACTAGAAAAAAAGTTAGGAAACTAATAAGATTTTCTAACGGTGCGTTACCTTTTTGTAATTGCGAGAGCACAACAATTACATATGTAGTCATTCCAGCACTTTTGCACCGCTAGAAAAAAGGTTAGGAAACTAATAAGATTTTCTAACGGTGCGTTACCTTTTTGTAATTGCGAGAGCACAACAATTACATATGTAGTCATTCCAGCACTTTTGCACCGCTAGAAAAAAGGTTAGGAAACTAATAAGATTTTCTAACGGTGCGTTACCTTTTTGTAATTGCGAGAGCACAACGAGTACATATGTAGTCATTCCAGCACTTTTGCACTGCTAGAAAAAAAGTTAGGAAACTAATAAGATTTTCTAACGGTGCGTTACCTTTTTGTAATTGCGAGAGCACAACAATTATATATGTAGTCATTCCAGCACTTTTGCACCGCTAGAAAAAAAGTTAGGAAAGCAATAAGATTTTCTAACGGTGCGTTACCTTTTTGTAATTGCGAGAGCACAACAATTACATATGTAGTCATTCCAGCACTTTTGCACTGCTAGAAAAAAAGTTAGGAAACTAATAAGATTTTCTAACGGTGCGTTACCTTTTTGTAATTGCGAGAGCACAACAATTACATATGTAGTCATTCCAGCACTTTTGCACCGCTAGAAAAAAAGTTAGGAAATTAATAAGATTTTCAAACAGTGCGTTACCTTTTTGTAATTGCGAGAGCACGACAATTACATATGTAGTCATTCCAGCACTTTTGCACCGCTAGAAAAAAAGTTAGGAAACTAATAAGATTTTCTAACGGTGCGTTAGCTTTTTGTAATTGCGAGAGCACAACAATTACATATGTAGTCATTCCAGCACTTTTGCACTGCTAGAAAAAAAGTTAGGAAACTAATAAGATTTTCTAACGGTGCGTTACCTTTTTGTAATTGCGAGAGCACAAGAATTACATATGTAGTGATTCCAGCACTTTTGCACCACTAGAAAAAAAGTTAGGAAACTAATAAGATTTTCTAACGGTGCGTTACCTTTTTGTAATTGCGAGAGCACAACAATTACATATGTAGTCATTCCAGCACTTTTGCACCGCTAGACAAAAAGTTAGGAAAGTAATAAGATTTTCTAACGGTGCGTTACCTTTTTGTAATTGCGAGAGCACGACAATTATATATGTAGTCATTCCAGCACTTTTGCACCGCTAGAAAAAAAGTTAAGAAACTAATAAGATTTTCTAACAGTGCGTTACCTTTTTGTAATTGCGAGAGGACGACAATTACATATGTAGTCATTCCAGCACTTTTGCACCGCTAGAAAAAAAGTTAGGAAACTAATGAGATTTTCTAACGGTGCGTTACCTTTTTGTAATTGCGAGAGCACAACAATTACATATCTAGTCATTCCAGCACTTTTGCACCGCTAGAAAAAAAGTTAGGAAACTATAAGATTTTCTAACGGTGCGTTACCTTTTTGTAATTGCGAGAGCACAACGAGTACATATGTAGTCATTCCAGCACTTTTGCACCGCTAGAAAAAAAGTTAGGAAAGTAATAAGATTTTCTAACGGTGCGTTACCTTTTTGTAATTGAGAGAACACGACAGTTACATATGTAGTCATTCCAGCACTTTTGCACCGCTAGAAAAAAAGTTAGGAAACTAATAAGATTTTCTAACGGTGCGTTAGCTTTTTGTAATTGCGAGAGCACAACAATTACATATGTAGTCATTCCAGCACTTTTGCACTGCTAGAAAAAAAGTTAGGAAACTAATAAGATTTTCTAACGGTGCGTTACCTTTTTGTAATTGCGAGAGCACAACAATTACATATGTAGTCATTCCAGCACTTTTGCACCGCTAGAAAAAAAGTTAGGAAATTAATAAGATTTTCAAACAATGCGTTACCTTTTTGTAATTGCGAGAGCACGACAATTACATATGTAGTCATTCCAGCACTTTTGCACCGCTAGAAAAAAAGTTAGGAAACTAATTAGATTTTCTAACGGTGCGTTACCTTTTTGTAATTGCGAGAACACGACAATTACATATATAGTCATTCCAGCACTTTTGCACCGCTAGAAAAAAAGTTAGGAAACTAATTAGATTTTCTAACGGTGCGTTACCTTTTTGTAATTGCGAGAGCACGACAATTACATATGTAGTCATTCCAGCACTTTTGCACCGCTAGAAAAAAAGTTAGGAAACTAATGGGATTTTCTAACGGTGCGTTAAATTTTTGTAATTGCGAGAGCACAACGAGTACATATGTAGTCATTCCAGCAGTTTTGCACAGCTAGAAAAAAAGTTAGGAAACTAATAAGATTTTCTAACGGTGCGTTACCTTTTTGTAATTGCGAGAGCACAAGAATTACATATGTAGTCATTCCAGCACTTTTGCACCACTAGAAAAAAAGTTAGGAAACTAATAAGATTTTCTAACGGTGCGTTACCTTTTTGTAATTGCGAGAGCACAACAATTACATATGTAGTCATTCCAGCACTTTTGCACCGCTAGAAAAAAGGTTAGGAAACTAATAAGATTTTCTAACGGTGCGTTACCTTTTTGTAATTGCGAGAGCACAAGAATTACATATGTAGTCATTCCAGCACTTTTGCACCACTAGAAAAAAAGTTAGGAAAGTAATAAGATTTTCTAACGGTGCGTTACCTTTTTGTAATTGCGAGAGCACGACAATTACATATGTAGTCATTCCAGCACTTTTGCACCGCTAGAAAAAAAGGTAGGAAACTAATAAGATTTTCTAAAGGTGCGTTGACGTTTTAGAATTCTGAGAGCACAACAATTACATATGTAGTCATTCCAGCACTTTTGCACCGCTAGAAAAAAAGTTAGAAAACTAATAAGATTTTCTAACGGTGCGTTACCTCTTTGTAATTGCGAGAGCACAACAATTACATATGTAGTCATTACAGCACTTTTGCACCGCTAGAAAAAAAGTTAGGAAACTAATGGGATTTTTTAACGGTGCGTTACATTTTTGTAATTGCGAGAGCACAACAATTACATATGTAGTCATTCCAGCACTTTTGCACCGCTAGAAAAAAAGTTAGGAAACTAATAAGATTTTCTAACGGTGCGTTACCTTTTTGTAATTGCGAGAACACAACAATTATATATATAGTCATTCCAGCACTTTTGCACCGCTAGAAAAAAAGTTAGGAAACTAATAAGATTTTCTAACGGTGCATTACCTTTTTGTAATTGCGAGAGCACAACAATTACATATGTAGTCATTCCAGCACTTTTGCACCGCTAGAAAAAAAGTTAGGAAACTAATAAGATTTTCTAACGGTGCGTTACCTCTTTGTAATTGCGAGAGCACAACAATTACATATGTAGTCATTCCAGCACTTTTGCACCGCTAGAAAAAAAGTTAGGAAAGTAATAAGATTTTCTAACGGTGCGTTACCTTTTTGTAATTGCGAGAACACGACAGTTACATATGTAGTCATTCCAGCACTTTTGCACTGCTAGAAAAAAAGTTAGGAAACTAATAAGATTTTCTAACGGTGCGTTACCTTTTTGTAATTGCGAGAGCACAACAATTACATATGTAGTCATTCCAGCACTTTTGCACCGCTAGAAAAAAAGTTAGGAAATTAATAAGATTTTCAAACAATGCGTTACCTTTTTGTAATTGCGAGAGCACGACAATTACATATGTAGTCATTCCAGCACTTTTGCACCGCTAGAAAAAAAGTTAGGAAACTAATTAGATTTTCTAACGGTGCGTTACCTTTTTGTAATTGCGAGAACACGACAATTACATATATAGTCATTCCAGCACTTTTGCACCGCTAGAAAAAAAGTTAGGAAACTAATTAGATTTTCTAACGGTGCGTTACCTTTTTGTAATTGCGAGAGCACGACAATTACATATGTAGTCATTCCAGCACTTTTGCACCGCTAGAAAAAAAGTTAGGAAACTAATGGGATTTTCTAACGGTGCGTTAAATTTTTGTAATTGCGAGAGCACAACGAGTACATATGTAGTCATTCCAGCAGTTTTGCACAGCTAGAAAAAAAGTTAGGAAACTAATAAGATTTTCTAACGGTGCGTTACCTTTTTGTAATTGCGAGAGCACAAGAATTACATATGTAGTCATTCCAGCACTTTTGCACCACTAGAAAAAAAGTTAGGAAACTAATAAGATTTTCTAACGGTGCGTTACCTTTTTGTAATTGCGAGAGCACAACAATTACATATGTAGTCATTCCAGCACTTTTGCACCGCTAGAAAAAAGGTTAGGAAACTAATAAGATTTTCTAACGGTGCGTTACCTTTTTGTAATTGCGAGAGCACAAGAATTACATATGTAGTCATTCCAGCACTTTTGCACCACTAGAAAAAAAGTTAGGAAAGTAATAAGATTTTCTAACGGTGCGTTACCTTTTTGTAATTGCGAGAGCACGACAATTACATATGTAGTCATTCCAGCACTTTTGCACCGCTAGAAAAAAAGGTAGGAAACTAATAAGATTTTCTAAAGGTGCGTTGACGTTTTAGAATTCTGAGAGCACAACAATTACATATGTAGTCATTCCAGCACTTTTGCACCGCTAGAAAAAAAGTTAGAAAACTAATAAGATTTTCTAACGGTGCGTTACCTCTTTGTAATTGCGAGAGCACAACAATTACATATGTAGTCATTACAGCACTTTTGCACCGCTAGAAAAAAAGTTAGGAAACTAATGGGATTTTTTAACGGTGCGTTACATTTTTGTAATTGCGAGAGCACAACAATTACATATGTAGTCATTCCAGCACTTTTGCACCGCTAGAAAAAAAGTTAGGAAACTAATAAGATTTTCTAACGGTGCGTTACCTTTTTGTAATTGCGAGAACACAACAATTATATATATAGTCATTCCAGCACTTTTGCACCGCTAGAAAAAAAGTTAGGAAACTAATAAGATTTTCTAACGGTGCATTACCTTTTTGTAATTGCGAGAGCACAACAATTACATATGTAGTCATTCCAGCACTTTTGCACCGCTAGAAAAAAAGTTAGGAAACTAATAAGATTTTCTAACGGTGCGTTACCTCTTTGTAATTGCGAGAGCACAACAATTACATATGTAGTCATTCCAGCACTTTTGCACCGCTAGAAAAAAAGTTAGGAAAGTAATAAGATTTTCTAACGGTGCGTTACCTTTTTGTAATTGCGAGAGCACGACAATTACATATGTAGTCATTCCAGCACTTTTGCACCGCTAGAAAAAAAGTTAGGAAACTAATAAGATTTTCTAAAGGTGCGTTGACGTTTTAGAATTCTGAGAGCACAACAATTACATATGTAGTCATTCCAGCACTTTTGCACCGCTAGAAAAAAAGTTAGGAAACTAATAAGATTTTCTAAAGGTGCGTTGACGTTTTAGAATTCTGAGAGCACAACAATTACATATGTAGTCATTCCAGCACTTTTGCACCGCTAGAAAAAAAGTTAGAAAACTAATAAGATTTTCTAACGGTGCGTTACCTCTTTGTAATTGCGAGAGCACAACAATTACATATGTAGTCATTACAGTACTTTTGCACCGCTAGAAAAAAAGTTAGGAAACTAATGGGATTTTTTAACGGTGCGTTACATTTTTGTAATTGCGAGAGCACAACAATTACATATGTAGTCATTCCAGCACTTTTGCACCGCTAGAAAAAAAGTTAGGAAACTAATAAGATTTTCTAACGGTGCGTTACCTTTTTGTAATTGCGAGAACACAACAATTATATATATAGTCATTCCAGCAAAAAAAGTTAGGAAACTAATAAGATTTTCTAACGGTGCATTACCTTTTTGTAATTGCGAGAGCACAACAATTACATATGTAGTCATTCCAGCACTTTTGCACCGCTAGAAAAAAAGTTAGGAAACTAATAAGATTTTCTAACGGTGCGTTACCTCTTTGTAATTGCGAGAGCACAACAATTACATATGTAGTCATTCCAGCACTTTTGCACCGCTAGAAAAAAAGTTAGGAAAGTAATAAGATTTTCTAACGGTGCGTTACCTTTTTGTAATTGCGAGAGCACGACAATTACATATGTAGTCATTCCAGCACTTTTGCACCGCTAGAAAAAAAGTTAGGAAACTAATGGGATTTTCTAACGGTGCGTTAAATTTTTGTAATTGCGAGAGCACAAAGAGTACATATCTAGTCATTCCAGCACTTTTGCACCGCTAGAAAAAAAGTTAGGAAAGTAGTAAGATTTTCTAACGGTGCGTTACCTTTTTGTAATTGCGAGAACACAACAATTATATATATAGTCATTCCAGCACTTTTGCACCGCTAGAAAAAAAGTTAGGAAACTAATGGGATTTTTTAACGGTGCGTTACATTTTTGTAATTGCGAGAGCACAACAATTACATATGTAGTCATTCCAGCACTTTTGCACCGCTAGAAAAAAAGTTAGGAAAGAAATAAGATTTTCTAACGGTGCGTTACCTTTTTGTAATTGCGAGAGCACAACAATTACATATCTAGTCATTCCAGCACTTTTGCACCGCTAGAAAAAAAGTTAGGAAACTAATAAGATTTTCTAACGGTGCGTTACCTTTTTGTAATTGCGAGAGCACAACAATTACATATCTAGTCATTCCAGCACTTTTGCACCGCTAGAAAAAAAGTTAGGAAACTATAAGATTTTCTAACGGTGCGTTACCTTTTTGTAATTGCGAGAGCACAACGAGTACATATGTAGTCATTCCAGCACTTTTGCACCGCTAGAAAAAAAGTTATGAAAGTAATAAGATTTTCAAACGGTGCGTTACCTTTTTGTAATTGCGAGAGCACGACAATTACATATGTAGTCATTCCAGCACTTTTGCACCGCTAGAAAAAAAGTTAGGAAACTAATTAGATTTTCTAACAGTGCGTTACCTTTTTGTAATTGAGAGAACACGACAATTACATATGTAGTCATTCCAGCACTTTTGCACTGCTAGAAAAAAAGTTAGGAAACTAATAAGATTTTCTAACGGTGCGTTAGCTTTTTGTAATTGCGAGAGCACAACAATTACATATGTAGGCATTCCAGCACTTTTGCACTGCTAGAAAAAAAGTTAGGAAAGTAATAAGATTTTCTAACGGTGCGTTACCTTTTTGTAATTGCGAGAGCACGACAATTATATATGTAGTCATTCCAGCACTTTTGCACCGCTAGAAAAAAGTTAGGAAATTAATAAGATTTTCAAACGGTGCGTTACCTTTTTGTAATTGCGAGAGCACGACAATTACATATGTAGTCATTCCAGCACTTTTGCACCGCTAGAAAAAAAGTTAGGAAACTAATGGCATTTTCTAACGGTGCGTTACCTTTTTGTAATTGCGAGAGCACGACAATTATATATGTAGTCATTCCAGCACTTTTGCACCGCTAGAAAAAAAGTTAGGAAATTAATAAGATTTTCAAACGGTGCGTTACCTTTTTGTAATTGCGAGAGCACGACAATTACATATGTAGTCATTAAAGCACTTTTGTACCGCTAGAAAAAAAGTTAGGAAACTAATGGCATTTTCTAACGGTGCGTTAAATTTTTGTAATTGCGAGAGCACAACAATTACATATCTAGTCATTCCAGCACTTTTGCACCGCTAGAAAAAAAGTTAGGAAACTAATAAGATTTTCTAACGGTGCGTTACCTTTTTGTAATTGCGAGAGCACAACAATTATATATGTAGTCATTCCAGCACTTTTGCACCGCTAGAAAAAAAGTTAGGAAAGAAATAAGATTTTCTAACGGTGCGTTACCTTTTTGTAATTGCGAGAGCACGACAATTACATATGTAGTCATTCCAGCACTTTTGCACCGCTAGAAAAAAAGTTAGGAAACTAATAAGATTTTCTAACGGTGCGTTACCTTTTTGTAATTGCGAGAGCACAACGAGTACATATGTAGTCATTCCAGCACTTTTGCACCGCTAGAAAAAAAGTTAGGAAAGTAATAAGATTTTCTAACGGTGCGTTACCTTTTTGTAATTGCGAGAGCACAACGAGTACATATATAGTCATTCCAGCACTTTTGCACCGCTAGAAAAAAGTTAGGAAACTAATAAGATTTTCTAACGGTGCGTTAGCTTTTTGTAATTGCGAGAGCACAACAATTACATATGTAGTCATTCCAGCACTTTTGCACTGCTAGAAAAAAAGTTAGGAAACTAATAGGATTTTCTAACGGTGCGTTACCTTTTTGTAATTGCGAGAGGACGACAATTACATATGTAGTCATTCCAGCACTTTTGCACAGCTAGAAAAAAAGTTAGGAAACTAATGGGATTTTCTAACGGTGCGTTACCTTTTTGTAATTGCGAGAGCACAACAATTACATATCTAGTCATTCCAGCACTTTTGCACCGCTAGAAAAAAAGTTAGGAAACTAATAAGATTTTCTAACGGTGCGTTACCTTTTTGTAATTGCGAGAGCACAACAATTATATATGTAGTCATTCCAGCACTTTTGCACCGCTAGAAAAAAAGTTAGGAAAGAAATAAGATTTTCTAACGGTGCGTTACCTTTTTGTAATTGCGAGAGCACGACAATTACATATGTAGTCATTCCGGCACTTTTGCACCGCTAGAAAAAAAGTTAGGAAATTAATAAGATTTTCTAATGGTGCGCTACCTTTTTGTAATTGCGAGAGGACGACAATTACATATGTAGTCATTCCAGCACTTTTGCACCGCTAGAAAAAAAGTTAGGAAACTAATGAGATTTTCTAACTGTGCGTTACCTTTTTGTAATTGCGAGAGCACAACAATTACATATCTAGTCATTCCAGCACTTTTGCACCGCTAGAAAAAAAGTTAGGAAACTATAAGATTTTCTAACGGTGCGTTACCTTTTTGTAATTGCGAGAGCACAACGAGTACATATGTAGTCATTCCAGCACTTTTGCACCGCTAGAAAAAAAGTTAGGAAAGTAATAAGATTTTCAAACGGTGCGTTACCTTTTTGTAATTGCGAGAGCACGACAATTACATATGTAGTCATTCCAGCACTTTTGCACAGCTAGAAAAAAAGTTAGGAAACTAATGGGATTTTCTAACGGTGCGTTACCTTTTTGTAATTGCGAGAGCACAACAATTACATATCTAGTCATTCCAGCACTTTTGCACCGCTAGAAAAAAAGTTAGGAAACTAATAAGATTTTCTAACGGTGCGTTACCTTTTTGTAATTGCGAGAGCACAACAATTATATATGTAGTCATTCCAGCACTTTTGCACCGCTAGAAAAAAAGTTAGGAAAGAAATAAGATTTTCTAACGGTGCGTTACCTTTTTGTAATTGCGAGAGCACAACAATTACATATCTAGTCATTCCAGCACTTTTGCACCGCTAGAAAAAAAGTTAGGAAACTAATAAGATTTTCTAACGGTGCGTTAGCTTTTTGTAATTGCGAGAGCACAACAATTACATATGTAGTCATTCCAGCACTTTTGCACTGCTAGAAAAAAAGTTAGGAAAGTAATAAGATTTTCTAACGGTGCGTTACCTTTTTGTAATTGCGAGAGCCACCGCTAGAAAAAAAGTTAGGAAACTAATGGCATTTTCTAACGGTGCGTTACCTTTTTGTAATTGCGAGAGCACGACAATTATATATGTAGTCATTCCAGCACTTTTGCACCGCTAGAAAAAAAGTTAGGAAATTAATAAGATTTTCAAACGGTGCGTTACCTTTTTGTAATTGCGAAAGCACGACAATTACATATGTAGTCATTCCAGCACTTTTGCACCGCTAGAAAAAAAGTTAGGAAACTAATTAGATTTTCTAACAGTGCGTTACCTTTTTGTAATTGAGAGAACACGACAATTACATATGTAGTCATTCCAGCACTTTTGCACTGCTAGAAAAAAAGTTAAAAAACTAATAAGATTTTCTAACGGTGCGTTAGCTTTTTGTAATTGCGAGAGCACAACAATTACATATGTAGTCATTCCAGCACTTTTGCACTGCTAGAAAAAAAGTTAGGAAAGTAATAAGATTTTCTAACGGTGCGTTACCTTTTTGTAATTGCGAGAGCACGACAATTATATATGTAGTCATTCCAGCACTTTTGCAGCGCTAGAAAAAAAGTTAGGAAATTAATAAGATTTTCAAACGGTGCGTTACCTTTTTGTAATTGCGAGAGCACGACAATTACATATGTAGTCATTCCAGCACTTTTGCACCGCTAGAAAAAAAGTTAGGAAACTAATAAGATTTTCTAACGGTGCGTTACCTTTTTGTAATTGCGAGAACACAACAATTACATATATAGTCATTCCAGCACTTTTGCACCGCTAGAAAAAAAGTTAGGAAACTAATTAGATTTTCTAACGGTGCGTTACCTTTTTGTAATTGCGAGAGCACGACAATTACATATGTAGTCATTCCAGCACTTTTGCACCGCTAGAAAAAAAGTTAGGAAACTAGTAAGATTTTCTAACGGTGCGTTTCCTTTTTGTAATTGCGAGAGCACAACAATTACATATGTAGTCATTCCAGCACTTTTGCACCGCCAGAAAAAAAAGTTAGGAAACTAATGGGATTTTCTAACGGTGCGTTACCTTTTTGTAATTGCGAGAGCACAACAATTACATATTTAGTCATTCCAGCACTTTTGCACCGCTAGAAAAAAAGTTAGGAAACTAATAAGATTTTCTAACGGTGCGTTACCTTTTTGTAATTTCGAGAGCACAACGAGTACATATGTAGTCATTCCAGCACTTTTGCACCGCTAGAAAAAAGTTAGGAAAGTAATAAGATTTTCTAACACACACATACCGACACACGCACACACACACACACACATACACTATTCACCTTTCGACTCCTACCTATTAGTCGCCCCTTACAAGAGAGAGGGCCTTCTTGCCTCGGCCGTATTCTTATCTTTGCAAGCCAAACGGACACACACACAAATACACACACATACTCACACACGCACAAATACACGCACACACACAAAGACACATACACTCTTCACCTCTCGACTCCTATTCATTAGTCGCCTCTTACGACAGGCAGGGACTTCTTGCCACAGCCGTGTTCTTATCTCTGCGAGCCGAACGGACACACACATACTTACACACACACACACCTACGCACACACACACGCACACACGCACACACACACAAATACACTCTTAACCCCTCGACTCCTACCCATTAGTCGCATCTTACGACAGGCATGGACTTATTGCCTCGTTTGTATTCTAATCTCTGCGAGCTGAACGGACACACACACACTGACACACACACACATTCACACACACACATACACTCTTCACCTCTCGACTCGTACCCATTATTCTCCTATTACGACAGGCAGGGACTTCTTGCCACGGCCGTGTTCTTATCTCTGCAAGCCGAACGGACACACACACACGCATACACACACACTCTCCACCTCTCGACTCCTACCCATTAGTCGCCTCTTACGACAGGCAGGGCCTTCTTGCCTGGGCCGTATTCTTATCTCTGCAAGCCAAACGGACACACACACACATACTTACACGCAAAAACACACGCACACACACAAAGACACATGCACTCTTCACCTCTCGACTCCTACCCATTATTCTCCTATTACGACAGGCAGTGACTTCTTGCCACGGCCGTGTTATTATCTCTGCGAGCCGACCGGACACACACACACTGACACACACACACATTCACACACACACTCACACACGTACGCACACACGCACACACACACACATACACTCTTCACCTCTCGACTCCTACCCATTATTCTCCTCTTACGACAGGCAGGGACTTCTTGCCACGGCCGTGTTCTTATCTCTGCAAGCCGAACGGACACACACACACACGCACACACACACGCACACGCCCACGCACACGCACACGCACACACTCTTCACCTCTCGACTCCTACCCATTATTCTCCTCTTACGACAGGCAGGGACTTCTTGCCACGGCCGTGTTCTTATCTCTGCAAGCCGAACGGACACACACATACACACACACTCACACACACACGCACACACGCACACACACATACACTCACACACACAAAAACGCAAATACGCACACACACATACATTCTTCACCTCTCGACTCCTACCTATTAGTCGTCTCTCACGACAGGCAGGGTCTTCTTGCCTCGGCCGTGTTCTTATCTCTGCAAGCCGAACGGACACACACATACACACACACACTCACACACACACACACACACACATGCACTCTTAACCTCTCGACTCCTACCCATTAGTCGCCTCTTACCACATTCAGGGACTTCTTGCCACGGACGTATTCTTATCTCTGCAAGCCGAACGGACACACACATACACACACACACTCACACACACACGCACACACGCACCCACGCACACACACACGCACACACGCACACACACACACAAATACACTCTTCACCTCTCGACTCCTACCCATTAGTCGCATCTTACGACAGGCATGGACTTATTGCCTCGGCCGTATTCTAATCTCTGCGAGCCGAACAGACACACACACACTGACACACACACACACATTCACACACACACGTACGCACACAGGCACACACACACATACACTCTTCACCTCTCGACTCCTACCCAATATTCTCCTATTACGACAGGCAGAGTCTTCTTGCCTCGGCCGTGTTCTTATCTCTGCAAGCCGAACGGACACACACATACTCACACACACACACACACATACACTCTTAACCTCTCGACTCCTACCCATTAGTCGCCTCTTACGCCATTCAGGGACTTCTTGCCACGGACGTATTCTTATCTCTGCAAGCCGAACGGACACACACACATACTCACACACGCACACACACACGCACACACGCACACACACACACATACACTCTTCACCTCTCGACTCCTACCTATTAGTCGCCTCTTACAACTGGTAGGGTCTTCTTGTCTTGGCCGTATTCTTACCTCTGCAAGCCAGACGGACACACACACATACACACACACTCACACACGCACACACACACGCACACACGCACACACACACGCACACACACACATACACTCTTCACCTCTCGACTCCTACCCATTAGTCGCCTCTTACGACAGGCAGGGCCTTCCTGCCACGGCCATGTTCTTATCTCTGCGAGCCGACCGGACACACACACACTCACACACACACACATACAAGAACACACACACACACGCACGCACACACGCGCACACACACATATACACTCTTCACCTTTCGACTCCTACCCATTATTCTTCTCTTTCGAAAGGCAGGGACTTCTTGCCACGGTCGTGTTCTTATCTCTGCAAGCCGAACGCACACACGCACACACACACGCACACACGCACACACACATACACTCACACACACACAAACACGCACACACACACATACATTCTTCACCTCTCGACTCCTACCTATTAGTCGCCTCTTACGATAGGCAGGGCCTTCTTGCCTTGGCCGTGTTCTTATCACTGCAAGCCGAACGGACACACACTCATACTCACACACGCACACACACACGCACACACGCACACAAACATACACTCTTCACCTCTCGATTCCTACCTATTAGTCGCCTCTTACGATAGGCAGGGCCTTCTTGCCTCAGTCGTGTTCTTATTTCTGCAAGCCGAACTAACACACACACATACTCACACACGCACACACACACGCACACACGCACACACACACATACACTCTTCACCTCTCGACTCCTACTTATTAGTCGACCCTTACAAGAGGCAGGGCCTTCTGGCCTCGGCCGTAGTCTTATCTCTGCAAGCCAAACGGACACACACATACACACACACTCACACACGCCCACACACGCACACACGCACACACACACACACACACACACATACACTCTTCACCTCTCGACTCCTACCCATTATTCTCCTCTTACGACAGGCAGGGACTTCTTGCCACGGCCGTGTTCTTATCTCTGCAAGCCGAACGGACACACACACATACTCACACACGCACACACACACGCACACACGCACACACACACATACACTCTTCACCTCTCGACTCCTACCTATTAGTCGCCGCTTACAACTGGTAGGGTCTTCTTGCCTTTGCCGTATTCTTACCTCTGCAAGCCAGACGGACACACACACATACACACACACTCACACACGCACACACACACGCACACACGCCCACACGCACACACACACATACACTCTTCACCTCTCGACTCCTACCCATTAGTCGCCTCTTACGACAGGCAGGGCCTTCCTGCCACGGCCATATTCTTATCTCTGCGAGCCGACCGGACACACACACACTCACACACACACATACAAGAACACACACACACACGAACGCACACACGCGCACACACACATATACACTCTTCACCTCTCGACTCCTACCCATTAGTCGCCTCTTACGACATTCAGGGACTTCTTGCCACGGACGTATTCTTATCTCTGCAAGCCGAACGGACACACACACATACTCACACACGCACACACACACGCACACACGCACACACACACATACACTCTTCACCTCTCGACTCCTACCTATTAGTCGCCCCTTACAACTGGTAGGGTCTTCTTGCCTTGGCCGTATTCTTACCTCTGCAAGCCAGACGGACACACACACATACACACACACTCACACACGCACACACACACGCACACACGCACACACACACGCACACACACACATACACTCTTCACCTCTCGACTCCTACCCATTAGTCGCCTCTTACGACAGGCAGGGCCTTCCTGCCACGGCCATGTTCTTATCTCTGCGAGCCGACCGGACACACACACACTCACACACACACACATACAAGAACACACACACACACGCACGCACACACGCGCACACACACATGTACACTCTTCACTTCGACTCCTACCCATTATTCTTCTCTTTCGAAAGGCAGGGACTTCTTGCCACGGTCGTGTTCTTATTTCTGCAAGCCGAACGCACACACGCACACACACACGCACACACGCACACACACATACACTCACACACACACAAACACGCACACACACACATACATTCTTCACCTCTCGACTCCTACCTATTAGTCGCCTCTTACGATAGGCAGGGCCTTCTTGCCTTGGCCGTGTTCTTATCACTGCAAGCCGAACGGACACACACACATACTCACACACGCACACACACACGCACACACACACGCACACGCGCACACAAACATACACTCTTTCTTCACCTCTCGATTCCTACCTATTAGTCGCCTCTTACGATAGGCAGGGCCTTCTTGCCTCAGTCGTGTTCTTATTTCTGCAAGCCGAACTAACACACACACATACTCACACACGCACACACACACGCACACACGCACACACACACATACACTCTTCACCTCTCGACTCCTACTTCTTACTCGCCTCTTACGACAGGCAGGGCCTTCTTGCCACGGCTGTGTTCTTATCTCTGCGAGCCGACCGCACACACACACACTCACACACACTCACACACTTACATACACACACACTTAAACACGCACGCACACGTACACGCACACACTCTCCACCTCTCGACTCCTATCCATTAGTCGCCTCTTACGACAGGCATGGACTTATTGCCTCGGCCGTATTCTAATCTCTGCGAGCCGAACGGACACACACACTGACACACACACACATTCACACACACACTCACACACGTACGCACACACGCACACACACACATAAACTCTTCACCTCTCGACTCCTACCCATTATTCTCCTATTACGACAGGCAGGGACTTCTTCCACGGCCGTGTTCTTATCTCTGCAAGCCGAACGGACACACACACACACGCATACACACACACTCTCCACCTCTCGACTCCTACCTATTAGTCGCCTCTTACGACAGGCAGGGGCTTCTTGCCTGGGCCATATTCTTATCTCTGCAAGCCAAACGGACACACACACACAAATAAACACACATACTCACACACGCACACACACAAAGACACATACACTCTTCACCTCTCGACTCCTACCCATTATTCTCCTATTACGAAAGGCAGGGACTTCTTGCCACGGCCGTGTTATTATCTCTGCGAGCCGACCGGACACACACACACTGACACACACACACATTCACACACACACACTCACACACGTACGCACACACGCACACACACATACACTCTTCACCTCTCGACTCCTACCCATTATTCTCCTCTTACGACAGGCAGGGACTTCTTGCCACGGCCGTGTTCTTATCTCTGCAAGCCGAACGGACACACACATACACGCACACACACACGCACACGCACAGACACACGCACACACGCACAGACACACAAATACACTCTTCACCTCTCGACTCCTACCCATTAGTCGCATCTTACGACAGGCATGGACTTATTGCCTCGGCCGTATTCTAATCTCTGCGAGCCGAACGGACACACACACACTGACAAACACACACATTCACACACACACACTCACACACGTACGCACACACGCACACACACAAACACTCTTCACCTCTCGACTCCTACCCATTATTCTCCTCTTACGACAGGCAGGGACTTCTTGCCACGGCCGTGTTCTTATCTCTGCAAGCCGAACGGACACACACATACACACACACTCACACACACACGCACACACGCACACACGCACGCACACACGCACACACGCACACACACACGCACACACACAAACACTCTTCACCTCTCGACTCCTACCCATTATTCTCCTCTTACGACAGGCAGGGCCTTCTTGCCACGGCTGTGTTCTTATCTCTGCGAGCCGACCGCACACACACACACTCACACACACTCACACACTTACATACACACACACTTAAACACGCACGCACACGTACACGCACACACTCTCCACCTCTCGACTCCTATCCATTAGTCGCCTCTTACGACAGGCAGGGCCTTCTTGCTACGGACGTGTTCTTATCTCTGCGAGCCAAACGGACACACACACACACACACTCGCAAACACACATACACACACATACACGCTTCACCTCTCGACTCCTACCTATTAGTCGCCTCTTACGACATTCAGGGACTTCTTGCCACGGCCGTGTTCTTATCTCTGCGAGCCGAACGGACACACACACACTCACACACACACACACGCACACACGCACACACACGCACCCACGCACACGTACACGCACACGCACACACTCTCCACCTCTCGACACCTATCCATTAGCCGCCTCTTAAGACAGGCAGGGCCTTCTTGCCACGGCCGTAATTTTATCTCTGCGAGCCGAGCGGACAAAAACACACAGTCACACACACACACATACACTATTCACCTCTCGACTCCTCCCTTTTGTTCGCCTCTTACGAGAGGCAGGGCCTTCTTGCCCCGGCCGTATTCATATCTCTGCAAGCCGAACGGACACACACACTTATACACACACACTCACACACGCACAAACACACACACACGCACACACGCACACACACATACACTCTTCACCTCTCGACTCCTACCTTTTATTCGCCTCTTACGATAAGCAGGGCCTACTTGCCGCGGTCGTGTTCTCATCTCTGCAAGCCAAACTAACACACACACATACTCACACACGCACACACACACGCACACACACACGCACACACGCACACACACACAGACACTCTTAACCTCTCGACTCCTACTTATTAGTCGACCCTTACAAGAGGCAGGGCCTTCTGGCCTCGACCGTATTCTTATCTCTGCAAGCCAAACGGACACACACATACACACACACTCACACACGCCCACACACGCACACACGCACACACACACACACACATACACTCTTCACCTCTCGACTCCTACCCATTATTCTCCTCTTACGACAGGCAGGGACTTCTTGCCACGGCCGTGTTCTTATCTCTGCAAGCCGAACGGACACACACACATACTCACACACGCACACACACACGCACACACGCACACACACACATACACTCTTCACCTCTCGACTCCTACCTATTAGTCGCCCCTTACAACTGGTAGGGTCTTCTTGCCTTTGCCGTATTCTTACCTCTGCAAGCCAGACGGACACACACACATACACACACACTCACACACGCACACACACACGCACACACGCACACACACACATACACTCTTCACCTCTCGATTCCTACCCATTAGTCGCCTCTTACGACAGGCAGGGCCTTCCTGCCACGGCCATGTTCCTATCTCTGCGAGCCGACCGGACACACACACACACTCACACACACACATACAAGAACACACACACACACGAACGCACACACGCGCACACACACATATACACTCTTCACCTCTCGACTCCTACCCATTATTCTTCTCTTTCGAAAGGCAGGGACTTCTTGCCACGGTCGTGTTCTTATCTCTGCAAGACGAACGCACACAAGCACACGCACACACGCACACACGCACACACATACACTCTTCACCCTCGACTCCTACCCATTAGTCGCCTCTTACGATAGGCAGGGCCTTCCTGCCACGGCCATGTTTTTATCTCTGCGAGCCGACCGGACACACACCCACTCACACACACACATACAAGAACACGCACACACACGCACGCTCACACGCGCACACACACATATACACTCTCCACCTTTCGACTCCTATCCATTAGTCGCCTCTTAAGACAGGCATGACCTTATTGCCTCGGCCGTATTCTAATCTCTGCGAGCCGAATGGACACACACATACATACACACGCACACACACACACACATACACTATTCACCTTTCGACTCCTACCTATTAGTCGCCCCTTACAAGAGAGAGGGCCTTCTTGCCTCGGCCGTATTCTTATCTCTGCAAGCCAAACGGACACACACACAAATACAGACATATACTCACACACGCACAAATACACGCACACACACAAAGACACATACACTCTTCACTTCACGGCCGTGTTCTCATTTCAGCGAGCCGACCGGACACACACATACACGCACACACAAACACACGCACACAGGCACAAACGCACACACGCAAACGCTCACGCACACGCACACACTCTACACCTCTCGACTCCCATCCATTAGTCGCCTCTTAAGACAGGCAGGGCCTTCTTGCCACGAACGCATTCTTATCTCTGCGAGCCGAACGGACACACACACACACACTCACACACAAACACACACACGCAAGCACACATACACTATTCACCTCTCGACTTCTACCCATTATTCTCCTCTTACGACAGGCAGGGACTTCTTGCCACGAACGCATTCTTATCTCTGCAAGCCGAACGGACACACACACACTCACACACACACACACACATACACTCTTAACCTCTCGACTCCTACCCATAAGTCGCCTCTTACGACATTCAGGGCCTTCTTGCCTCGGCCGTATTCTTATCTCTGCAAGCCAAACTGACACACACACACACAAATACACACACATACTCACACACGCAAAAACACACGCACACACACAAAGACACATACGCTCTTCACCTTTCGACTCCTATTCATTAGTCGCCTCTTACGACAGGCAGGGACTTCTTGCCACGGCCGTGTTCTTATCTCTGCAAGCCAAACGGACACACACACACGCACACACACACACGCACACGCACACGCACACGCACACACTCTTCACCTCTCGACTCCTACCCATTATTCTCCTCTTACGACAGGCAGGAACTTCTTGCCACGGCCGTGCCTGTCTTATCTCTGCAAGCCGAACGGACACACACATACACACACACTCACACACACACGCACACACGCACGCACACACGCACACACACATACACTCACACACACAAACACGCACATACGCACACACGCATACATTCTTCACCTCTCGACTCCTACCTATTAGTCGTCTCTCACGACAAGCAGGGTCTTCTTGCCTCGGTCGTGTTCTTATCTCTGCAAGGCGAACGAACACACATACACTCACACACACACACACATACACTCTTAACCTCTCGACTCCTACCCATTAGTCGCCTCTTACGACATTCAGGGACTTCTTGCCACAAACGTATTCTTATCTCTGCAAGCCGAACGGACACACACACATACTCACACACGCACACACACACGCACACACGTACACACACACATACACTCTTCACCTCTCGAGTCCTACCCATTAGTCGCCCTTTACGACAGGCAGGGCCTTCTTGCCACGGCCATGTTCTTATCTCTGAGAGCCGAACGGACATACACACACACTCACTCACACACGCACGCTCACACGCACACACACATGCACACACGCACACGCACACGCACACGCACACACTCTCCACCTCTCGACTCCTATCCATTAGTCACCTCTTAAGACAGGCAGGGCCTTCTTGCCTCGGCCGTATTCTTATCTCTGCAAGCCGAACGGACACACATACATACTCACACGCTCACACACGCACACACACACGCACACACGCACACACACATACACTCTTTGCCTCTCGACTCCTACCCATTAGTCGCCTCTTACGACAGGCAGGGCCTTCTTGCTACGGCCATGTTCTTATCTCTGCGAGCCGAACGGACATACACACACACTCAAACACACACGCATGCTCACACGCACACACACACACACGCACACACGCACACACGCACACGCACACGCACACACTCTCAACCTCTCGACTCCTCCCCATTAGTCACCTCTTAAGACAGGCAGGGCCTTCTTGCCTCGGCCGTATTCTTATCTCTGCAAGCCGAACGGACACACATACATACTCACACGCTCACACACGCACACACACACGCACACACGCACACACGCACACACACATACACTCTTTGCCTCTCGACTCCTACCCATTAGTCGCCTCTTACGACAGGCAGGGCCTTCTTGCTACGGCCATGTTCTTATCTCTGCGAGCCGAACGGACATACACACACACTCAAACACACACGCACACACACACGCACACACGTACACACACACATACACTCTTCACCTCTCGAGTCCTACCCATTAGTCGCCCTTTACGACAGGCAGGGCCTTCTTGCCACGGCCATGTTCTTATCTCTGAGAGCCGAACGGACATACACACACACTCACACACACACGCACGCTCACACGCACACACACATGCACACACGCACACGCACACGCACACGCACACACTCTCCACCTCTCGACTCCTATCCATTAGTCACCTCTTAAGACAGGCAGGGCCTTCTTGCCTCGGCCGTATTCTTATCTCTGCAAGCCGAACGGACACACATACATACTCACACGCTCACACACGCACACACACACGCACACACGCACACACGCACACACACATACCCTCTTCACCTCTCGACTCCTACCCATTAGTCGCCTCTTACGACAGGCAGGGCCTTCTTGCCACGGCCGTGTTCTCATTTCAGCGAGCCGACCGGACACACACATACACGCACACACAAACACACGCACACAGGCACAAACGCACACACGCAAACGCTCACGCACACGCACACACTCTACACCTCTCGACTCCCATCCATTAGTCGCCTCTTAAGACAGGCAGGGCCTTCTTGCCACGAACGCATTCTTATCTCTGCGAGCCGAACGGACACACACACACACTCACACACAAACACACACACGCAAGCACACATACACTATTCACCTCTCGACTTCTACCCATTATTCTCCTCTTACGACAGGCAGGGACTTCTTGCCACGGCCGTGTTCTTATCTCTGCAAGCCGAACGGACACACACACACACGCACACACAAAAACACGCACACAGGCACACACGCACACACGCACACACGCACACACACATACACTCTTTTCCTCTCGACTCCTACCCATTAGTCGCCTCTTACGACAGGCAGGGCCTTCTTGCTACGGCCATGTTCTTATCTCTGCGAGCCGAACGGACATACACACACACTCAAACACACACGCACGCTCACACGCACACACACACACACGCACACACGCACACGCACACGCACACGCACACACTCTCAACCTCTCGACTCCTATCCATTAGTCACCTCTTAAGACAGGCAGGGCCTTCTTGCCTCGGCCGTATTCTTATCTCTGCAAGCCGAACGGACACACATACATACTCACACGCTCACACACGCACACACACACGCACACACGCACACACGCACACACGCACACACACATACACTCTTTGCCTCTCGACTCCTACCCATTAGTCGCCTCTTACGACAGGCAGGGCCTTCTTGCTACGGCCATGTTCTTATCTCTGCGAGCCGAACGGACATACACACACACTCAAACACACACGCACACACACACGCACACACGTACACACACACATACACTCTTCACCTCTCGAGTCCTACCCATTAGTCGCCCTTTACGACAGGCAGGGCCTTCTTGCCACGGCCATGTTCTTATCTCTGAGAGCCGAACGGACATACACACACACTCACACACACACGCACGCTCACACGCACACACACATGCACACACGCACACGCACACGCACTCACTCTCCACCTCTCGACTCCTATCCATTAGTCACCTCTTAAGACAGGCAGGGCCTTCTTGCCTCGGCCGTATTCTTATCTCTGCAAGCCGAACGGACACACATACATACTCACACGCTCACACACGCACACACACACGCACACACGCACACACGCACACACACATACCCTCTTCACCTCTCGACTCCTACCCATTAGTCGCCTCTTACGACAGGCAGGGCCTTCTTGCCACGGCCGTGTTCTCATTTCAGCGAGCCGACCGGACACACACATACACGCACACACAAACACACGCACACAGGCACAAACGCACACACGCAAACGCTCACGCACACGCACACACTCTACACCTCTCGACTCCCATCCATTAGTCGCCTCTTAAGACAGGCAGGGCCTTCTTGCCACGAACGCATTCTTATCTCTGCGAGCCGAACGGACACACACACACACTCACACACAAACACACACACGCAAGCACACATACACTATTCACCTCTCGACTTCTACCCATTATTCTCCTCTTACGACAGGCAGGGACTTCTTGCCACGGCCGTGTTCTTATCTCTGCAAGCCGAACGGACACACACACACACACGCACACACAAAAACACGCACACAGGCACACACGCACAAACGCACACACGCACACACGCACACACGCACACACTCTCCACCTCTCGATTCCTATCCATTAGTCGCCTCTTAAGACAGGCAGGGCCTTCTTGCCACGGACGTATTCTTATCTCTGCGAGTCGAACGGACACACACACACACGCACAGACAAACACACGCACACAGGCACACACGCACACACGCACACGTACACGCACACGCACACACTCTCCACCTTTCGACTCCTATCCATTAGTCGCCTCTTAAGACAGGCAGGGCCTTCTTGCCACGAACGCATTCTTATCTCTGCGAGCCTAACGGACACACACACACACTCACACAGACACGCACGCACACACGCCACACACACGCACACACACATACACTCACACACACACAAACACGCACACACGCACACACACATACATTCTTTACCTCTCGACTCCTACCTATTAGTCGTCTCTCACGACAGGCAAGGCCTTCTTGCCTCGGCCGTGTTCTTATCTCTGCAAGCCGAACGGACACACACACAAACTCACACACGCACACACACACGCACACACGCACCCACACACATACACTCTTCACCTGTCGACTCCTACCTATTAGTCGGCTCTTACGATGGGCAGGGCCTTCTTGCCTCAGTCGTGCTCTTATCTCTGCAAGCCGAACTAACACACACACAAACTTACACACGCACACACACACACGCACACACGCACACACGCACATACACTTTTCACCACTCGCCTCCTACTTATTAGTCGCCCACTCTTCACCTCTCGACTCCTACCCATTAGTCGCCCCGTACGATTTGCATCGCCTTCTTGCCACGGCTGTTTACTTATCTCTGCGAGCCGAAGGGACACACACATACACACACACACACTCACAAACACACACACACACACGCACGCACACACGCACACACACATACACTCACACACACACAAACACGCACACACGCGCACACACATACACTCTTCACCTCTCGACTCCTACCTATTAGGCGCCTCTTACGATAGGTAGGGCCTTCTTGCCACGGCTGTGTTCTTATCTCTGCGAGCCGACCGCACACACACACTCACACACAATCACACACTCACATACACACACACTTAAACACGCACGCACACACGCACACACATACACTCTTCACCTCTCGACTCCTACCCATTATTCTCCTCTTTCGACAGGCAGATACTTCTTGCCACGGGCGTGTTCTTATCATTGCAAGCCGAACGGACACACACACACACACACACACGCACACACAAAAACACGCACACAGGCACACACGCACACACGCACACGCACACGTACACGCACACAGTCTCCACCTCTCGACTCCTATCCATTAGTCGCCTCTTACGACATTCAGGGACTTCTTGCCACGGCCGTGTTCTTATCTCTGCGAGCCGAACGGACACACACACACACTCACACACACGCACACACGCAAGCACACATACAGTATTCACCTCTCGACTTCTACCCATTATTCTCCTCTTACGACAGGCAGTGACTTCTTGCCACGGCCGTGTTCTTATCTCTGCAAGCCGAACGGACACACACACACGCACACACAAACACACGCACACAGGCACACACGCACATACGCACACACGCACACACTCTCCACCTCTCGATTCCTATCCATTAGTCGCCTCTTAAGAGAGGCAGGGCCTTCTTGCCCCGGCCGTATTGTTATCTCTGAAAGCCGAGCGGACAAACACACACACACACACGCACGTTCGCACACACGCACACACACACACTCACACACGCACAAACACACGCACACAAGCACACACACACACACACACATACACTCTTCACCTTTCGACTCCTACCCATTAGTCGCCTCTTACAACAGGCAGGGACTACTTGCCACAGTCGAGTTCTTATCTCTGTGTGCCGAACGGACACACACACTCACACACACACTCACACACACACGCACGCACACACGCACACACACACACACGCACCCACGCACACGCACACGCACACGCACACACTCTCCACCTCTCGACTCCTATCCATTAGTCGCCTCTTAAGACAGGCAGGGCCTTCTTGCCACGGACGTATTCTTATCTCTGCAAGCCGAACGGACACACATACATACACTCGCACACACACACACACGTTCACACGAACACACACACACACACGCACACACAAACACACTCACACACGAACACACGCACACACACACGTACACTCTTTACCTCTCGACTCCTACCCATTAGTCGCTCCTTACAGCAGGCATGGCCTTCTTGCCACGGCCGTATTCTTATCTCTGCGAGCAGAAGGGACCAACACACACACATACACATATACACACACACATGCTTACACACACACACACGCACACACGAACACACACACACACAAGCACACATACACTCTTCACCTCTCGACTCCTACCCATTAGTTGCCTCTTACGACAGGCATGGCCTTCTTGCATACAGACACACATACACACTCACACACACACACACACCTACACTATTCACCTCTCGACTCTTACCTATTACTCGCCCCTTACGACAGGCAGGGCCTTCTTGCCACCGCCGTATTCTTATCTCTGCGAGCCGAACGGACACACACACACACACACTCACACACACACACACCTACACTCTTCACCTCACGACTCCTACCTATTACTCGCCCCTTACGACAGGCAGGGCCTTCTTGCCTCGCTGTATTCTTATCTCTGCAAGCCGAACATACACACATACATGCACACACACTTACACACACGTTCACTCTTCACCTATCGACTCCTACCCATTAGTCGCTCCTTACAGCAGGCATGGCCTTCTTGCCACGACCGAATTCTTATCTCTGTAAGCCGAAGGGACACACACACACATACACATACACACACACATACTCACACACACACACACACACGAACACATACACTCTTCACCTCTCGATTCCTACCCATTAGTCGCCTCTTACGACAGGCATGGCCTTCTTGCCACGACCGAATTCTTATCTCTGTAAGCCGAAGGGACACACACACATACACACACGCACACACACACGCGCACACACGCACACATGCACATACCTACACTCTCCACCTCTCGACTCCTACCCATTAGTCGCCTCTTACGACAGGCAGGGCCTTCTTGCTACGGCTGTATTCTTATCTCTGCAAGCCGAACGGACACACACACACATACACTCACACACGCACACACACACACTCACACACAGGTACACTCTTCAACTCGCGACTCCTACCCATTAGTTGCTCCTTACAGCAGGCATGGCCTTCTTACCACGGCCGTACTCTTATCTCTGCGAGCCGTAGGGATACACACACTCACACACACACGCACGCACGCACACACACACACACTCACAAACATCCACACAGACGCACACGCACACACGCACGCTCACACACACACACGCACACACACATGCACACACGCACACACATACATACACTCTTCACCTCTCGACTCCTACCTATTAGTCGCCTTTTACGATAGGCAGGGCCTTCTTGCCTCCGTCGTGTTCTTATCTCTGCAGGCCGAACTAACACACACACAAACTCACACACGCACACACACACGCACACACATATACACTCTTCACCTCTCGACTCCTACTTATTAGTCGCTCCTTACAAGCGGCAGGGCCTTTTTGCCTCGGCCGTATTCCTATCTCTGCATGCCAAACAGACACACGAACATACACACGCACGCACAGACACACACACACACACACACATACACTTTTCACCTCTCGACTCCTACCCATTATTCTCCTCTTACGACAGACAGGGCCTTCTTGCCACGGACGTATTCTTACCTCTGCGAGCCGAACGGACACACACACACACACACACTCGCACACACACACACACACACACACACACACATACACGCTTCACCTCTCGACTCCTACCCATTAGTCGCCCGTTACGACATTCAGGGCCGTCTTGCCACGGCCGTATTTTTATCTCTGCGAGCCGAGCGGACACACACACAGTCACACACACATACATACACTATTCACCTCTCGACTCCTCCCTTTTGGTCGCCTCTTACGAGAGGCAGGGCCTTCTTGCACCGGCCGTATTCTTATCTCTGCAAGCCGAACGGATACACACACTCACACACACACGCACGCACACACGCACACACACACACACAAATACACTCTTCACCTCTCGACTCCTACCCATTAGTCGCCTTTTACGACTGGCATGTCCTTCTTGCCTCGAGCGTATTCTAATCTCTGCGAGCCGAACGGACACTTACATACACACACACACTAACAAACGCACAAACTCACACACGCACACACACACGCACACACACATACACTCTTCACCTCTCGACTCCTACCCATTAGTCACCTCTTACGACAGGCATGGCATTCTTGCCACCACTGTTTTCTTTTCTCTGCGAGCCGAAGGGACACACATACACACACACACACTCACGGACACACACACACGCACGCACACAGGCACATACACATACACTCACACACACACGCACACACGCACACACACATACACTCTTCACCTCTCGATTCCTACCTATTAGTCGCCCCTTACAAGAGGCAGTTCTTGCCTCGGCCGTATTCTTATCTCTGCAAGCCAAACGGACACACACACATACTCACACACGCACACACACACAAACACGCATACACACATACACTCTTCACCTCTCGTCTCCTACCTATTAGTCGCCCCTTACAAAAGGCAGGGTCTTCTTGCCTTGGCGTATTCTTATCTCTGCAAGCCAAACGGACACACAAACATACACACACACTCACACACGCACACACACGCACACACACACTCTTCACCACTCGACTCTTACCTATTAGTCACCTCTTACGACAGGCAGGGCCTTCTTGCCACGGCCGTGTTCTTATCTCTGCGATCCTACTGGACACGCACACACACACACAAATACACACATACACTCACACACGCACACACACGCACATACGCACACACACACACACACACACATATACTCTTCACCTCTCGACTCCTACCCATTAGTCGCCTCTTACGACAGGCAGGGCCTGCTTGCCACGGCCGTGTTCTTATCTCTGCGAGCTGACCGGACACACACACACACTCACACAAGCACACACACGCACACACGCACACACACACATACACTCTTCACCTCTCGACTTCTACCCATTAGTCACCGCTTACGACAGGCAGGGCCTTCTTGGCACGGACGTGTTCTTATCTCTGCGAGCCGACCGGACACACACACACTCACACACGCACACACACACGCACACACGCACACACACACATACACTCTTCACCTCTCGACTCCTACCAATTAGTCGCCACTTACGACAGGCAGGGCCTTCTTGCCTCGGCCGTTAGCTTATTTCTGCAAGCCGAACGGACACACACACACTCACACACACACGCACGCACACACGCACACACGCACACACACGCACATACCCAAAAACACTTTTCACCTCTCGACTCCTACCCATTAGTCGCCTCTTACGGCAGGCATGGCCTTCTTGCCTCGGCCGTATTCTAATCTCTGCGAGCCGAATGGACACACACATACATACGCACACACTTACACACGCACAAACACACACACACCCACACACGCACACACACACATACACTATTCACCTCTCGACTCCTACCTATTAGTCGCCCCATAAAAGAGGCAGGGCCTTCTTGCCTCGGCTGTATTCTTATTTCTGCAAGCCAAACAGACACACACACATACACACACTCTTACACACGCACACACACGCACACGCCTCTTAAGACAGGCAGGGCCTTCTTGCCACGGCCGTGTTCTTATCTCTGCGAGCCGACTGGACACACACACTCACACACACAAATACGCGCACACACGCACACATGCACATACCTACACTCTCCACCTCTCGACTCCTACCCATTAGTCGCCTCTTACGACAGGCAGGGCCTTCTTGCTACGGCTGTATTCTTATCTCTGCAAGCCGAACGGACACACACACACATACACTCACACACGCACACACACACACTCACACACAGGTACACTCTTTAACTCGCGACTCCTACCCATTAGTCGCTCCTTACAGCAGGCATGGCCTTCTTACCACGGCCGTATTCTTATCTCTGCGAGCCGAAGGGATACACACACACACACACACAGTCACAAACGTCCACACAGACGCACACGCACACACGCACGCTCACACGAACACACACATACACTCACACACACACAGACATGCACACACACACACACACATACACTCTTCACCTCTCGACTCCTACCTATTAGTCGCCTCTTACGATAGGCAGGGCCTTCTTGCCTCGGCCGTGTTCTTATCTCTGCAAGCCGAACGGACACACACACATACTCACACCCGCACACACACATGCACACACGCACACACACACATACACTCTTCACCTCTCGACTCCTACCTATTAGTCGCCTTTTACGATAGGCAGGGCCTTCTTGCCTCCGTCGTGTTCTTATCTCTGCAGGCCGAACAAACACACACATACTCACACACGCACACACACACGCACACACACATACACTCTTCACCTCTCGACTCCTACTTATTAGTCGCTCCTTTCAAGCGGCAGGGCCTTTTTGCCTAGGCCGTATTCTTATCTCTGCATGCCAAACGGACACACAAACATACACACGCACGCACACACACACACATATACACTCTTCACCTCTCGACTCCTACCCATTATTCTCCTCTTACGACAGGCAGGGCCTTCTTGCCACGGCAAGAAGACGGCTCTGCGAGCCGACCGGACACACACACACTGACACACACACACTCACACACTATTCACTTCTCGACTCCTCCCTTTTGGTCGCCTCTTACGAGAGGCAGGGGCTTCTTGCCCCGGCCGTAATCTTATCTCTGCAAGCCGAACGGATACACACACTCACACACACACGCACGCACACACGCACACACACACACACAAATACACTCTTCACATCTCGACTCCTACCCATTAGTCGTATTTTACGACTGGCATGTCCTTCTCGTCTCGACCGTATTCTAATCTCTGTGAGCCGTTACGGACACTTACATACATACACACACACTAACAAACGCACAAACACAAACACGCACACACACATACACTCTTCACCTCTCGACTCCTACCCATTAGTCACCTCTTACGACAGGCATGGCATTCTTGCCACCGCTGTTTTCTTTTCTCTGCGAGCCGAAGGGACACACATACACACACACACACACTCACAGACACACACACACACGCACACACGCACACACACATACACTCTTCACCTCTCGATTCCTACCTATTAGTCGCCCCTTACAAGAGGCAGGGCCTTCTTGCCTTGGCCGTATTCTTATCTCTGCAAGCCTAACGGATACACACACATACACACACACTCACACACGCAAACACACACGCACACACACACACACATACACTCTTCACCTCTCGACTCCTACCCATTAGCCGCTAATTACAACAAGCATGGCCTTCTTGTCACGGCCGTATTCTTATCTCTGCAAGCCGAACGGACACACACACCCATACACACACACTCACATACGCACAAACACACACACACGCACACACGCATACACTCTTCAACTCTAGACTCCTACCCATTAGTCACCTCTTACGACAGGCATGGCATTCTTGCCACCGCTGTTTTCTTTTCTCTGCGAGCCGAAGGGACACACATACACACACACACTCACATACACACACACACGCACGCACACACGCACACACACATACACTCACACACACACACGCACAAACGCACACACACATACACTCTTCACCTCTCGATTTCTACCTATTAGTCGCCCCTTACAAGAGGCAGGGCCTTCTTGCCTTGGCCGTATTCTTGTCTCTGCAAGCCTAACGGACACACACACATACACACACACACTCACACACGCAAACACAAACGCACACACACACATACACTCTTCACCTCTCGACTCCTACCTATTAGTCGCCACTTACGACAGGCAGGGCCTTCTTGCCCCGGCCGTATTCTTATCTCTGCAAGCTGAACGAACACACACACTCACACACACAAGCACGCACACACGCACACACACACACACGCATGGCCTTCTTGCCTCGGCCGTATTCTAATCTCTGCGAGCCGAATGGACACACACATACATACACACACACACACTTACACACGCACAAATACACACACACCCACACACGCACACACACACACATACACTATTCACCTTTCGACTCCTACCTATTAGTCGCCCCTTACAAGAGAGAGGGCCTTCTTGCCTCGGCCGTATTCTTATCTCTGCAAGCCAAACAGACACACACACATACACACACACTTACACACGCACACACACGCACACACGCACACACACACATACACTCTTCACCTCTCGACTCCTACCAATTAGTCGCCACTTACGACAGGCAGGGCCTTCTTGCCTCGGCCGTATTCTTATCTCTGCAAGCCGAACGGACACACACACACTCACACACACACGCACGCACACACGCACACACACGCACACGCACACACACACAAATACACTCTTCACCTCTCGACTCCTACCCATTAGTCGCCACTTACGACAGGCAGGGCCTTCTTGCCTCGGCCGTATTCTTTTCTCTGCAAGCCGAACGGACACACACACACTTAAACACAGACGCACGCACATACACGCACACACGCACACACACACATGCACTCTTCACCTCTCGACTCCTACCAATTAGTCGCCACTTACGACAGGCAGGGCCTTCTTGCCTCGGCCGTATTCTTATCTCTGCAAGCCGAACGGACACACACACACTCACACACACACGCACGCTCACACGCACACACACGCACACACGCACACACACACATAAACTCTTCACCTCTCGACTCCTACCTATTAGTCGCCTCTTACGATAGGCAGGGCCTTCTTGCCTCAGTTGTGCTCTTATCTCTGCAAGCCGAACTAACACACACACATACTCACACACGCACACACGCATACACACATACACTCTTCACCTCTCGACTCCTACTTATTAGTCGCCCCTTACAAGAGGCAGGACCTTTTTGCCTCGGCCGTATTCTTATCTCTGCAAGCCAAACAGACACACACACATACACACACACGCACACACACGCACACACGCACACACACACATACACTCTTCACCTCTCGACTCCTACCCATTAGTCGCCTCTTAACGACAGGCAGTGCCTTCTTGCCACGGCCGTGTTCTCATCTCTGCGAGCCGACCGGACACACGCACACACTGACACACACACATACACACACACACTCACACACGCACGCACACACGCACACACATACATACACTCTTCACCTCTCGACTCCTACCCATTATTCTCCTCTTACGACAGGCAGGGACTTCTTGCCACGGCCGTGTTCTTATCTCTGCAAGCCAAACGGACACACACACACGCACACACACACACACACACACGCACACGCACCCGCACACGCACACACTCTCCACCTCTCGACTCCTATCCATTAGTCGCCTCTTACGACAGGCATGGCCTTCTTGCCACCGCTTTTTTCTTATCTCTGCGAGCGAAGGGACACACACACACATACACACACACACACTCACACACACATGCACACACGCACGCACACACGCACACACACATACACTCACACACACACAAACACGCACATACGCACACACATACATTCTTCACCTCTCTAATCCTACCTATTAGTCGTCTCTCACGACAGGCAGGGCCTTCTTGCCTCGGCCGTATTCTTATCTCTGCAAGCCAAACAGACACACACACATACACACACACTTACACACGCACACACACGCACACACGCACACACACACATACACTCTTCACCTCTCGACTCCTACCAATTAGTCGCCACTTATGACAGGCAGGGCCTTCTTGCCGCGGCCGTATTCTTATCTCTGCAAGCCGAACGGACACACACACACTCACACACACACGCACGCACACACGCACACACACGCACACACACACACACACAAATACACTCTTCACCTCTCGACTCCTACCCATTAGTCGCCACTTACGACAGGCAGGGCCTTCTTGCCTCGGCTGTATTCTTATCTCTGCAAGCCGAACGGACGCACACACTCACACACACACGCACGCACACACACACACACGCACACACGCACACACACACATACACTCTTCACCTCTCGACTCCTACCAATTAGTCGCCACTTACGACAGGCAGGGCCTTCTTGCCTCGGCCGTATTCTTATCTCTGCAAGCCGAATGGACACACACACACTCACACACACACGCACTCTCACACGCACACACACGCACACACGCACACACACACATACACTCTTCACCTCTCGACTCCTACCTATTAGTCGCCTCTTACGATAGGCAGGGCCTTCTTGCCTCGGTTGTGCTCTTATCTCTGCAAGCCGAACTAACAAACACACATACTCACACACGCACACACGCACACACGCATACACACATACACTCTTCACCTCTCGACTCCTACTTATTAGTCGCCCCTTACAAGAGGCAGGGCCTACTTGCCTCGGCCGTATTCTTATCTCTGCAAGCCAAACAGACACAAACATATACACACACACACACGCACACACACGCACACACGCACACACACACACATACACTCTTCACCTCTCGACTCCTACCCATTAGTTGCCTCTTAACGACAGGCAGTGCCTTCTTGCCACGGCCGTGTTCTCATCTCTGCGAGCCGACCGGACACACACACACACTGACACACACACATACACACACACACACTCACACACGCACGCACACACGCACACACACATACACTCTTCACCTCTCGACTCCTACCCATTATTCTCCTCTTACGACAGGCAGGGACTTCTTGCCACGGCCGTGTTTTTATCTCTGCAAGCCAAACGGACACACACACACACGCACACACACACATACGCACACGCACACGCACACGCACACGCACACGCACACACTCTCCACCTCTCGACTCCTATCCATTAGTCGCCTCTTACGACAGGCATGGCCTTCTTGCCACCGCTTTTTTCTTATCTCTGCGAGCGAAGGGACACACACACACACATACACACACACACTCACACACACACACGCACATACGCACGCACACACGCACACACACATACATTCTTCACCTCTCTAATCCTATCTATTAGTCGCCTCTCACGACAGGCAGGGCCTTCTTGCCACGGCCGTGTTCTTATTTCTGCAAGACGAACGGACACACACACACACACATACTTACACACGCACACACGCACGCACACACGCACACACACATACACTCACACACACACAAACACGTACACACGTACACACACATACATTCTTCACCTCTCGACTCCTATCTATTAGTCGCCTCTTACGACAGGCAGGGCCTTCTTGCCTTGGGGGTGTTCTTATCTCTGCAAGCCGAACGGACACACACACATACTCACACACTCACACACACACGCACACACGCACACACACACATACACTCTTCACCTCTCGACTCCTACCTATTAGTCGCCTATTACGATAGGCAGGGCCTGCTTGCCTCGGTCGTGTTCTTATTTCTGCAAGCCGAACTAATACACACACATAATCACACACGCACACACACACGCACACACGCACACACACACACATACACTCTTCACCTCTCGACTCCTACTTATTAGTCGCCCATTACAAGAGGCAGGGCCTTCTTGCCTCTGCCGTATTTTTATCTCTGCAAGCCAAACAGACACACACACATACACACACACTTACACACGCACCCACACGCACACGCACACGCACACACTCTCCACCTCTCGACTCCTATCCATTAGTCGCCTCTTAAGACAGGCAGGGCCTTCTTGCCACGGACGTATACCTATCTCTGCGAGCCGAACGGACACACACACACACACTTGCACACATACACACATACACGCTTCACCTCTCGACTCCTACTCATTAGTCGCTCCTTACAGCAAGCATGGCCTTCTTGCCACGGACGTATTCTTATCTCTGCGAGCCGAAGGGATACACACACACATACACACACACACACGCACACACGCACACACACACATACAAGAACACACACACGCGCACACACACATATACACTCTTCACCTCTCGACTCCTACCCATTATTCTTCTCTTTCGAAAGGCAGGGACTTCTTGCCACGGTCGTGTTCTTATCTCTGCAAGACGAACGCACACACGCACACACACACGCACACACGCACACACACACATACACTCTTCACCTCTCGACTCCTACCCATTAGTCACCTCTTACGACAGGCAGGGCCTTCCTGCCACGGCCATGTTCTTATCTCTGCAAACCGAACGCACACAAGCACACACGCACACACACATATACACTCTTCACCTCTCGACTCCTACCCATTAGTCGCATCTTACGACAGGCATGAACTTATTGCCTCGGCCGTATTCTAATCTCTGCGAGCCGAACGGACACACACACACTGACACACACACACACGTTCACACACACACTCACACACGTACGCACACACGCACACACACACATACCCTCTTCACCTCTCGACTCCTACTTATTACTCGCCTCTTACGACAGGCAGGGCCTTCTTGCCACGGCTGTGTTCTTATCTCTGCGAGCCGACCGCACACACACACACTCACACACACTCACACACTTACATACACACACACTTAAACACGCACGCACACGTACACGCACACACTCTCCACCTCTCGACTCCTATCCATTAGTCGCCTCTTACGACATGCAGGGCCTTCTTGCTACGGCCGTAATCTTATCTCTGCGAGCCAAACGGACACACACACACACTCGCAAACACACATACACACACATACACGCTTCACCTCTCGACTCCTACCCATTAGTCGCCTCTTACGACATTCAGGGACTTGTTGCCACGGCCGTGTTCTTATCTCTGCGAGCCGAACGGACACACACACACTCACACACACACACACGCACACACGCACACACACGCACCCACGCACACGTACACGCACACGCACACACTCTCCACCTCTCGACACCTATCCATTAGCCGCCTCTTAAGACAGGCAGGGCCTCCTTGCCACGGCCGTAATCTTATCTCTGCGAGCCGAGCGGACAAAAACACACAGTCACACACACACACATACACTATTCACCTCTCGACTCCTCCCTTTTGGTCGCCTCTTACGAGAGGCAGGGCCTTCTTGCCCCGGCCGTATTCATATCTCTGCAAGCCGAACGGACACACACACTCATACACACACACTCACACACGCACAAACACACACACACGCACACACGCACACACACATACACTCTTCACCTCTCGACTCCTACCTTTTAGTCGCCTCTTACGATAAGCAGGGCCTTCTTGCCGCGGTCGTGTTCTCATCTCTGCAAGCCAAACTAACACACACACATACTCACACACATACTCACACACGCACACACACACGCACACACACACGCACACACGCACACACACACATACACTCTTCACCTCTCGACTCCTACTTATTAGTCGACCCTTACAAGAGGCAGGGCCTTCTGGCCTCGGCCGTATTCTTATCTCTGCAAGCCAAACGGACACACACATACACGCACACTCACACACGCCCACACACGCACACACGCACACACACACACACACACATACACTCTTCACCTCTCGACTCCTACCCATTATTCTCCTCTTACGACAGGCAGGGATTTCTTGCCACGGCCGTGTTCTTATCTCTGCAAGCCGAACGGACACACACACATACTCACACACGCACACACACGCACACACGCACACACACACATACACTCTTCACCTCTCGACTCCTACCTATTAGTCGCCCCTTACAACTGGTAGGGTCTTCTTGCCTTTGCCGTATTCTTACCTCTGCAAGCCAGACGGACACACACACATACACACACACTCACACACGCACACACACACGCACACACGCACACACACACACATACACTCTTCACCTCTCGACTCCTACCCATTAGTCGCCTCTTACGACAGGCAGGGCCTTCCTGCCACGGCCATGTTCTTATCTCTGCGAGCCGACCGGACACACACACACTCACACACACACATACAAGAACACACACACACACGAACGCACACACGCGCACACACACATATACACTCTTCACGTCTCGACTCCTACCCATTATTCTTCTCTTTCGAAAGGCAGGGACTTCTTGCCACGGTCGTGTTCTTATCTCTGCAAGACGAACGCACACACGCACACGCACACACGCACACACACACACACATACACTCTTCACCCTCGACTCCTACCCATTAGTCGCCTCTTACGATAGGCAGGGCCTTCCTGCCACGGCCATGTTTTTATCTCTGCGAGCCGACCGGACACACACCCACTCACACACACACATACAAGAACACGCACACACACGCACGCACACACGCACACACACATACAATTTTCACCTCTCGACTCCTACTTATTAGTCGCCCACTCTTCAACTCTCGACTCCTACCCATTAGTCGCCCCGTACGATTTGCATCGCCTTCTTGCCACGGCTGTTTTCTTATCTCTGCGAGCCGAAGGGACACACACACATACACACACACACACTCACAAACACACACACACACACACACACACACACGCACGCACACACGCACACACACATACAGTCACACACACACAAACACGCACACACGCACACACACATACACTCTTCACCTCTCGACCCCTACTTATTACTTGCCTCTTACGACACGCATGGCTTTTTGCCACGGCTGTTTTCCTATCTCTGCGAGCCGACCGCACACACACACACTTACACACACTCACATACACACACACTTAAACACGCACGCACACACGCACACACACACACATACACTCTTCACCTCTCGACTCCTACCCATTATTCTCCTCTTTCGACAGGCAGGGACTTCTTGCCACGGCCGTGTTCTTATCTCTGCAAGCCGAACGGACACACACACACACACACGCACACACAAACACACGCACACAGGCACACACGCACACACGCACACGCACACGTACACGCACACACTCTCCACCTCTCGACTCCTACCCATTAGTCGCCTCTTACGACATTCAGCGACTTCTTGCCACGGCCGTGTTCTTATCTCTGCGAGCCGAACGGACACACACACACTCACACACACACGCACGCACACACGCACACACACACGCACCCACGCACACGCACACGCACACGCACACACTCACAAACACACACACACACACGCACGCACACACGCACACACACATACATTCTTCACCTCTCGACTCCTACCCATTAGTCGCTCATTACAGCAGGCATGGCCTTCTTGCCACGGCCGTATTCTTATCTCTGCGAGCCGAAGGGACACACACACACACACTCATACACACACACACGCACACTCTTTACCTCTCGACTTCTACCCATTAGTCGCCTCTTACGACAGGCATGGCCTTCTTGCCACGGCTGTATTCTTATCTCTGCAAGCCGAACGGACACACATACATACACACACACTCACACACGCACACACACATAAACTCTTCGCCTCTCGACTCCTACCTATTAGTCGCCTCTTACGATAAGCATGGCCTTCTTGCCACGGCTGTAATCTTATCTCTGCGAGCCGAAGGACACACACACATACACACATACACGCACACACACACGCACACACGCACATACATACACTCTCCATCTCGCGACTCCTACTCATTAGTCGCCTCTTGCGACAGGCAGGGCCTTCTTGCCACGGCCGTGTTCTTATCTCTGCGAGCCGAAGGGACATACACACACACATACACATACACACACACATACTCTCACACACACACACACGCACGCACACACGAACACACACACATACACACACACACTCACGCACACACACACGCACACACACACGCACACACACACATATAAACTCTTCACCTCTCGACTCCTACTCATTAGTCGCCTCTTACGACAGGCAGGGCCTTCTTGCCACGGCCGTATTCTTTTCTCTGCGAGCCGAAGGACACACACACACACAGTCACACACGCACATACACACACGCACACACACATACATACACTACTTACCTCTTGATTCCTAACCATTAGTCGCCTCTTACGACAGGCAGGGCCTTCTTGCCTTGGTTGTGTTCGTATCTCTGCGAGCCGAAGGACACACACACACACACATACAAACACACACACACACACGCACACACGCACGCACACACGCACACGCACACGCACACTCGCACGCACACACGCACACACACATACACACACACACACACACACGCACACACGCACACACACATATATTCTTCACCTCTCGACTCCTACCTATTAGTCGCCTCTTACGACAGGCAGGGCCTTCTTGCCCCAACCGTGTTCTTATCTCTGCAAGCCGAACGGACACACACACACACACGCACACACACACGCGCACACACAAATACACGCACACAGGCACACACACATACACTCTTCACCTCTCGACTCCTACCCATTAGTCGCCTCTTACGACAGGCAGGGCCTTCTTACCACGGCCGTGTTCTCATCTCTGCGAGCCGACCGGACACACACACATACTCACACACGCACACACACACGCACACACGCACACAAACACACATACACTCTTCACCTCTCGACTCCTACCCATTAGTCGCCTCTTACGACAGGCAGGGCCTTCCTGCCACGGCCATGTTCTTATCTCTGCGAGCCGACCGGACACACACACACTCACACACACAAATACAAGAACACACGCACGCACACACGCGCACACACACATATACACTCTTAACCTCTCGACTTCTACCCATTATTCGTCTCTTTCGAAAGGCAGGGACTTCTTGCCACGGTCGTGTTCTTATCTCTGCAAGCCGAACGCACACACGCACACGCACACGCACAAGCACACACTCTCCACCTTTCGACTCCTATCCATTAGTCGCCTCTTAAGACAGGCAAGGCCTTCTTGCCACGGACGTATTCTGATCTCTGCGAGCCGAACGGACACACACACACACTCACACACACACACACACTTACACACGCACACACACACACATACACTATTCACCTCTCGACTCCTACCCATTATTCTCCTCTTACGACAGGTAGGGACTTCTTGCCACGGCCGTGTTCTAATCTCTGAAAGCCGAACAGACAGACACACACGCACACACAAACACACGCACACAGGCACACACGCACACACGCACAGGCACACCCACACACTTTCCACCTCTCGACTCCTATCCATTAGCTCTTAAGACAGGCAGGGCCTTCTTGCCACGGACGTATTCTTATCTCTGCAAGCCGAACGGACACACACATACTCACACACGCACAAACACACGCACACACGCAGACACACACATACACTCTTCACCTCTCGACTCCTACCTATTAGTCGCCCCTTACAACTGGCAGGGTCTTCTTGCCTTGGCCGTATTCTTACCTCTGCAAGCCAGACGGACACACACACATACACACACACTCACACACGCACACACACACGCACACACGCACACACACACATACACTCTTCACCTCTCGACTCCTACCCATTAGTCACCTCTTACGACAGGCAGGGCCTTCCTGCCACGGCCATGTTCTTATCTCTGCAAACCGAACGCACACAAGCACACACGCACACACACATATACACTCTTCACCTCTCGACTCCTACCCATTAGTCGCATCTTACGACAGGCAGGGCCTTCCTGCCACGGCCATGTTGTTATCTCTGCGAGCCGACCAGACACACACACACTCACACACACACATACAAGAACACACACACACACGCACGCACACACGCGCACACACGTATACACTCTCCACCTTTCGACTCCTATCCATTAGTCGCCTCTTAAGACAGGCATGACCTTCTTGCGTCGGCCGTATTCTAATCTCTGCGAGCCGAATGGACACACACATACATACACACACACACACACTTACACACGCACAAACACACACATACCCACACACGCACACACACACACACACACACATACACTATTCACCTTTCGACTCCTACCTATTAGTCGCCCCTTACAAGAGAGAGGGCCTTCTTGCCTCGGCCGTATTCTTATCTCTGCAAGCCAAACGGACACACACACAAATACACACACATACTCACACACACACAAACACACGCACACACACAAAGACACATACACTCTTCACCTCTCGACTCCTATTCATTAGTCGCCTCTTACGACAGGCAGGGACTTCTTGCCACGGCCGTGTTCTTATCTCTGCGAGCCGAATGGACACACACACACTTACACACACACACGCACCCACGCACACACACACAAATACACTCTTCACCTCTCGACTCCTACCCATTAGTCGCATCTTACGACAGGCATGGACTTATTGCCTTGGCCGTATTCTAATCTCTGCGAGCCGAACGGACACACACACACTGACACACACACACATTCACACACACACTCACACACGTACGCACACACGCACACACACACATACACTCTTCACCTCTCGACTCCTACCCATTATTCTCCTATTACGACAGGCAGGGACTTCTTGCCACGGCCGTGTTCTTATCTCTGCAAGCCGAATGGACACACACACACACGCATACACACACACTCTCCACCTCTCGACTCCTACCCATTAGTCGCCTCTTACGACAGGCAGGGCCTTCTTGCCTCGGCCGTATTCTTATCTCTGCAAGCCAAAGGGTAACACACACACAAATACACACACATACTTACACACGCAAAAACACACGCACACACACAAAGACACATACACTCTTCACCTCTCGACTCCTATTCATTAGTCGCCTCTTACGACAAGCAGGGACTTCTTGCCACGGCCGTGTTCTTATCTCTGCGAGCCGACCGGACACACTCACACTGACACATACACACAATCACACACACACTCACACACGTACGCACACACGCAGACACACACATACACTCTTCACCTCTCGACTCCTACCCATTATTCTCCTCTTACGACAGGCAGGGACTTCTTGCCACGGCCGTGTTCTTATCTCTGCAAGCCGAACGGACACACACACACTCACACACACACACACATACACTCACACACGTACGCACACACACACATACACTCTTCACCTCTCGACTCCTACTCATTATTCTCCTCTTACGACAGGCAGGGACTCCTTGCCACGGCCGTGTTCTTATATCTGCAAGCCGAACGGACACACACACACGCACACACACACGAACACGCACACTCACACGCACACACTCTTCACCTCTCGACTCCTACTCATTATTCTCCTCTTACGACAGGCAGGGACTTCTTGCCACGGCCGTGTTCTTATCTCTGCAAGCCGAACGGACACACACATACACACACACTCACACACACACGCACACAAGCACGCACACACGCACACACACATACACTCACACACACAAACACGCACATACGCACACACACATACATTCTTCACCTCTCGACTCCTACCTATTAGTCGTCTCTCACGACAGGCAGGGTCTTCTTGCCTCGGCTGTATTCTTATCTCTGCAAGCCGAACGGACACACACACACTCACACACACACACATACACTCTTAACCTCTCGACTCCTACCCATAAGTCGCCTCTTACGACATTCAGGGCCTTCTTGCCTTGGCCGTATTCTTATCTCTGCAAGCCAAACTGACACACACACACAAATACACACACATACTCACACACGCAAAAACACACGCACACACACAAAGACACATACGCTCTTCACCTCTCGACTCCTATTCATTAGTCGCCTCTTACGACAGGCAGGGACTTCTTGCCACGGCCGTGTTCTTATCTCTGCAAGCCGAACGGACACACACATACACACACACACTCACACAAACACGCACATACGCACACACACATACATTCTTCATCTCTCGACTCCTACCTATTAGTCGTCTCTCACGACAAGCAGGGTCTTCTTGCCTCGGCCGTGTTCTTATCTCTGCAAGCCGAACGAACACACACACACTCACACACACACACACATACACTCTTAACCTCTCGACTCCTACCCATTAGTCGCCTCTTACGACATTCAGGGACTTCTTGCCACAAACGTATTCTTATCTCTGCAAGCCGAACGGACACACACACATACTCACACACGCACACACACACGCACACACGTACACACACACATACACTCTTCACCTCTCGACTCCTACCCATTAGTCGCCCTTTACGACAGGCAGGGCCTTTTTGCCACGGCCATGTTCTTATCTCTGAGAGCCGAACGGACATACACACACACTCACACACACACGCACGCTCACACGCACACACACATGCACACACGCACACGCACACGCACACGCACACACTCTCCACCTCTCGACTCCTATCCATTAGTCACCTCTTAAGACAGGCAAGGCCTTCTTGCCTCGGCCGTATTCTTATCTCTGCAAGCCGAACGGACACACATACATACACACACGCTCACACACGCACACACACACGCACACACGCACACACACATACACTCTTTACCTCTCGACTCCTACCCATTAGTCGCCTCTTACGACAGGCAGGGCCTTCTTGCTACGGCCATGTTCTTATCTCTGCGAGCCGAACGGACATACACACACACTCAAACACACACGCACGCTCACACGCACACACACACACGCACACACGCACACGCACACGCACACGCACACACTCTCAACCTCTCGACTCCTATCCATTAGTCACCTCTTAAGACAGGCAGGGCCTTCTTGCCTCGGCCGTATTCTTATCTCTGCAAGCCAAACGGACACACACACACTCACACACACAAGCACGCATACATGCACACACACGCACACACACAAATACACTTTTCACCTCTCGACTCCTACCCATTAGTCGCCTCTTACGACAGGCATAGCCTTCTTGCCTCGGCCGTATTCTAATCTCTGCGAACCGAATGGACACACACATACATACACACACACATTTACACACGTACAAACACACACACACACCCACACACGCACACACACATACACATACACTATTCACCTCTCGACTCCTACCTATTAGTCGCCCCTTACAAGAGGCAGGGCCTTCTTACCACGGCCGTGTTCTCATCTCTGCGAGCCGACCGGACACACACACATACTCACACACGCACACACACACGCACACACGCACACAAACACACATACACTCTTCACCTCTCGACTCCTACCCATTAGTCGCCTCTTACGACAGGCAGGGCCTTCCTGCCACGGCCATGTTCTTATCTCTGCGAGCCGACCGGACACACACACACTCACACACACAAATACAAGAACACACACACGCACACACGCGCACACACACATATACACTCTTAACCTCTCGACTTCTACCCATTATTCGTCTCTTTCGAAAGGCAGGGACTTCTTGCCACGGTCGTGTTCTTATCTCTGCAAGCCGAACGCACACACGCACACGCACACGCACAAGCACACACTCTCCACCTTTCGACTCCTATCCATTAGTCGCCTCTTAAGACAGGCAAGGCCTTCTTGCCACGGACGTATTCTGATCTCTGCGAGCCGAACGGACACACACACACACTCACACACACACACACACACTTACACACGCACACACACACACATACACTATTCACCTCTCGACTCCTACCCATTATTCTCCTCTTACGACAGGTAGGGACTTCTTGCCACGGCCGTGTTCTAATCTCTGAAAGCCGAACAGACAGACACACACGCACACACAAACACACGCACACAGGCACACACGCACACACGCACAGGCACACCCACACACTTTCCACCTCTCGACTCCTATCCATTAGCTCTTAAGACAGGCAGGGCCTTCTTGCCACGGACGTATTCTTATCTCTGCAAGCCGAACGGACACACACATACTCACACACGCACAAACACACGCACACACGCAGACACACACATACACTCTTCACCTCTCGACTCCTACCTATTAGTCGCCCCTTACAACTGGCAGGGTCTTCTTGCCTTGGCCGTATTCTTACCTCTGCAAGCCAGACGGACACACACACATACACACACACTCACACACGCACACACACGCACACACGCACACACACACATACACTCTTCACCTCTCGACTCCTACCCATTAGTCACCTCTTACGACAGGCAGGGCCTTCCTGCCACGGCCATGTTCTTATCTCTGCAAACCGAACGCACACAAGCACACACGCACACACACATATACACTCTTCACCTCTCGACTCCTACCCATTAGTCGCATCTTACGACAGGCAGGGCCTTCCTGCCACGGCCATGTTGTTATCTCTGCGAGCCGACCAGACACACACACACTCACACACACACATACAAGAACACACACACACACGCACGCACACACGCGCACACACGTATACACTCTCCACCTTTCGACTCCTATCCATTAGTCGCCTCTTAAGACAGGCATGACCTTCTTGCGTCGGCCGTATTCTAATCTCTGCGAGCCGAATGGACACACACATACATACACACACACACACACTTACACACGCACAAACACACACATACCCACACACGCACACACACACACACACACATACACTATTCACCTTTCGACTCCTACCTATTAGTCGCCCCTTACAAGAGAGAGGGCCTTCTTGCCTCGGCCGTATTCTTATCTCTGCAAGCCAAACGGACACACACACAAATACACACACATACTCACACACACACAAACACACGCACACACACAAAGACACATACACTCTTCACCTCTCGACTCCTATTCATTAGTCGCCTCTTACGACAGGCAGGGACTTCTTGCCACGGCCGTGTTCTTATCTCTGCGAGCCGAATGGACACACACACACTTACACACACACACGCACCCACGCACACACACACGCACACACGCACACACACACAAATACACTCTTCACCTCTCGACTCCTACCCATTAGTCGCATCTTACGACAGGCATGGACTTATTGCCTTGGCCGTATTCTAATCTCTGCGAGCCGAACGGACACACACACACACTGACACACACACACATTCACACACACACTCACACACGTACGCACACACGCACACACACACATACACTCTTCACCTCTCGACTCCTACCCATTATTCTCCTATTACGACAGGCAGGGACTTCTTGCCACGGCCGTGTTCTTATCTCTGCAAGCCGAATGGACACACACACACACGCATACACACACACTCTCCACCTCTCGACTCCTACCCATTAGTCGCCTCTTACGACAGGCAGGGCCTTCTTGCCTCGGCCGTATTCTTATCTCTGCAAGCCAAAGGGTAACACACACACAAATACACACACATACTTACACACGCAAAAACACACGCACACACACAAAGACACATACACTCTTCACCTCTCGACTCCTATTCATTAGTCGCCTCTTACGACAAGCAGGGACTTCTTGCCACGGCCGTGTTCTTATCTCTGCGAGCCGACCGGACACACACACACTGACACATACACACAATCACACACACACTCACACACGTACGCACACACGCAGACACACACATACACTCTTCACCTCTCGACTCCTACCCATTATTCTCCTCTTACGACAGGCAGGGACTTCTTGCCACGGCCGTGTTCTTATCTCTGCAAGCCGAACGGACACACACACACTCACACACACACACACACATACACTCACACACGTACGCACACACACACATACACTCTTCACCTCTCGACTCCTACTCATTATTCTCCTCTTACGACAGGCAGGGACTCCTTGCCACGGCCGTGTTCTTATATCTGCAAGCCGAACGGACACACACACACGCACACACACACGAACACGCACACTCACACGCACACACTCTTCACCTCTCGACTCCTACTCATTATTCTCCTCTTACGACAGGCAGGGACTTCTTGCCACGGCCGTGTTCTTATCTCTGCAAGCCGAACGGACACACACATACACACACACACACACACACACACACACACATACACTCTTAACCTCTCGACTCCTACCCATAAGTCGCCTCTTACGACATTCAGGGCCTTCTTGCCTCGGCCGTATTCTTATCTCTGCAAGCCAAACTGACACACACACACAAATACACACACATACTCACACACGCAAAAACACACGCACACACACAAAGACACATACGCTCTTCACCTCTCGACTCCTATTCATTAGTCGCCTCTTACGCCAGGCAGGGACTTCTTGCCACGGCCGTGTTCTTATCTCTGCAAGCCAAACGGACACACACACACGCACACACACACACACACACGCACACGCACACGCACACACTCTTCACCTCTCGACTCCTACCCATTATTCTCCTCTTACGACAGGCAGGGACTTCTTGCCACGGCCGTGTTCTTATCTCTGCAAGCCGAACGGACACACACATACACACACACTCACACACACACGCACACACGCACGCACACACGCACACACACATACACTCACACACACAAACACGCACATACGCACACACACATACATTCTTCACCTCTCGACTCCTACCTATTAGTCGTCTCTCACGACAAGCAGGGTCTTCTTGCCTCGGCCGTGTTCTTATCTCTGCAAGCCGAAGGAACACACACACACTCACACACACACACACACATACACTCTTAACCTCTCGACTCCTACCCATTAGTCGCCTCTTACGACATTCAGGGACTTCTTGCCACAATCGTATTCGTATCTCTGCAAGCCGAACGGACACACACACATACTCACACACGCACACACACACGCACACACGTACACACACACATACACTCTTCACCTCTCGACTCCTACCCATTAGTCGCCCTTTACGACAGGCAGGGCCTTCTTGCCACGGCCATGTTCTTATCTCTGAGAGCCGAACGGACATACACATACACTCACACACACACGCACGCTCACACGCACACACACATGCACACACGCACACGCACACGCACACGCACACACTCTCCACCTCTCGACTCCTATCCATTAGTCACCTCTTAAAACAGGCAGGGCCTTCTTGCCTCGGTCGTATTCTTATCTCTGCAAGCCGAACGGACACACATACATACACACACGCTCACACACGCACACACACACGCCACACGCACACACACATACACTCTTTACCTCTCGACTCCTACCCATTAGTCGCCCTTTACGACAGGCAGGGCCTTCTTGCTACGGCCATGTTCTTATCTCTGCGAGCCGAACGGACATACACACACACTCAAACACACACGCACGCTCACCCGCAAACACACACACGCACACACGCACACGCACACGCACACGCACACACTCTCAACCTCTCGACTCCTATCCATTAATCACCTCTTAAGACAGGCAGGGCCTTCTTGCCTCGGCCGTATTCTTATCTCTGCAAGCCGAACGGACACACACACTCACACACACAAGCACGCACACATGCACACACACGCACACACACAAATACACTTTTCACCTCTCGACTCCTACCCATTAGTCGCCTCTTACGACAGGCATAGCCTTCTTGCCTCGGCCGTATTCTAATCTCTGCGAACCGAATGGACACACACATACATACACACACACATTTACACACGTACAAACACACACACACCCACACACGCACACACACATACACATACACTATTCACCTCTCGACTCATACCTATTAGTCGCCCCTTACAAGAGGCAGGGCCTTCTTGCCTCGGACGTATTCTTATCTCTGCAAGCCGAACGGACACACAGACACTCACACACACACGCACGCACACACGCACACACACGCACATACACACACACACAAATACACTCTTCACCTCTCGACTCCTACCCATTAGTCGCCTCTTACGACAGGCATGGCCTTCTTGCCTTGGCCGTATTCTAATCTCTGCGAGCCGAATGGACACACACATACATACACACACACACTTACACACGCACAAACACACACACATTCACACACGCACACACTCACATACCCTCTTCACCTCTCGACTCCTACCCATTAGTCGCCTCTTACGACAGGCAGGGCCTTCTTGCCACGGCCGTGTTCTCATTTCAGCGAGCCGACCGGACACACACATACACGCACACACAAACACACGCACACAGGCACAAACGCACACACGCAAACGCTCACGCACACGCACACACTCTACACCTCTCGACTCCCATCCATTAGTCGCCTCTTAAGACAGGCAGGGCCTTCTTGCCACGAACGCATTCTTATCTCTGCGAGCCGAACGGACACACACACACTCACACACAAACACACACACGCAAGCACACATACACTATTCACCTCTCGACTTCTACCCATTATTCTCCTCTTACGACAGGCAGGGACTTCTTGCCACGGCCGTGTTCTTATCTCTGCAAGCCGAACGGACACAGACACACACGCACACACAAAAACACGCACACAGGCACACACGCACACACGCACACACGCTCACACTCTCCACCTCTCGATTCCTATCCATAAGTCGCCTCTTAAGACAGGCAGGGCCTTCTTGCCACGGCCGTGTTCTTATCTCTGCGAGTCGAAAGGACACACACACACACACGCACAGACAAACACACGCACACAGGCATACACGCACACACGCACACGTACACGCACACGCACACACTCTCCACCTCTCGACTCCTATCCATTAGTCGCCTCTTAAGACAGGCAGGGCCTTCTTGCCTCGGCCGTATTCTTATCTCTGCAAGCCAAACGGACACACACACACACATACAGACACACACTCACACACGCACAAACACACGCACACACACAGACACATACACTCTTCACCTCTCGACTCCTATTCATTAGTCGCCTCTTACGACAGGCAGGGACTTCTTGCCTCAGCCGTGTTCTTATCTCTGCGAGCCGAACGGACACACACACACTCACACACACCCGCACACACACGCACACACAAATACACTCTTCACCTCTCGACTCCTACCCATTAGTCGCCTCTTACGACAGGCAGGGCCTTCTTGCCACGGCCGTGTTCTCATTTCAGCGAGCCGACCGGACACACACACACACGCACACACAAACACACGCACACAGGCACAAACGCACACACGCAAACGCACACGCACACGCACACACTCTCCACCTCTTGACTCCTATCCATTAGTCGCCTCTTAAGACAGGCAGGGCCTTCTTGCCACGAACGCATTCTTATCTCTGCGAGCCTAACGGACACACACACACTCACACAGACACGCACGCACACACGCCACACACACGCACACACACATACACTCACACACACACAAACACGCACACACGCACACACGCACACACATATACATTCTTTACCTCTCGACTCCTACCTATTAGTCGTCTCTCACGACAGGCAGGGCCTTCTTGCCTCGGCCGTGTTCTTATCTCTGCAAGCCGAACGGACACACACACAAACTCACACACGCACACACACACATACACTCTTCACCTGTCGACTCCTACCTATTAGTCGCCTCTTACGATAGGCAGGGCCTTCTTGCCTCAGTCGTGTTCTTATCTCTGCAAGCCGAACTAACACACACACATACTTACACACGCACACACACACGCACACACGCACACACGCACATACACTTTTCACCACTCGCCTCCTACTTATTAGTCGCCCACTCTTCACCTCTCGACTCCTACCCATTAGTCGCCCCGTACGATTTGCATCGCCTTCTTGCCAAGGCTGTTTACTTATCTCTGCGAGCCGAAGGGACACACACATACACACACACACACAAACACGCACACACGCACACACACATACATTCTTCACCTCTCGACTCCTACCTATTAGTCGCCTCTTACGACAGGCAGGGCCTTTTTGCCTTGGCCGTGTTCTTATCACTGCAAGCCGAACGGACACACACACCTACTCACACACGCACACACACACGCACACACGCACACACACACATACACTCTTCACCTCTCGAATCCTACTTATTACTCGCCTCTTACGACAGGCAGGGCCTTCTTGCCACGGCTGTGTTCTTATCTCTGCGAGCCGACCGCACACACACACACTCACACACAATCACACACTCACATACACACACACTTAAACACGCACGCACACACGCACACACATACACTCTTCACCTCTAGACTCCTACCCATTATTGTCCTCTTTCGACAGGCAGGGACTTCTTGCCACGGGCGTGTTCTTATCTCTGCAAGCCGAACGGACACACACACACACACGCACACACAAAAACACGCACACAGGCACACACGCACACACGCACACGCACACGTACACGCACACAGTCTCCACCTCTCGACTCCTATCCATTAGTCGCCTCTTACGACATTCAGGGACTTCTTGCCACGGCCGTGTTCTTATCTCTGCGAGCCGACCGCACACACACACACTCACACACAATCACACACTCACATACACACACACTTAAACACGCACGCACACACGCACACACATACACTCTTCAC